>NW_012148063.1:3838670-3863588 GCF_000956105.1 Propithecus coquereli | reverse complement strand
CAATATAAAAGTTTCTTCTTTATTGCTAATATAGCTATACTGATTTAATGAGCTCATAAAGGTTACGGTCTTCTGTAGAAAAGTGGGAGGGGAGGAGATGAAGCCTTATGCTAAAAATAGCAAATGAACAAGTAATGCGTTAAAAAAGATGACAAGTACATTCCTGCCACACCCAACACTCCTAGACAAATATTTTCTACCATTTAGTCATTTAATCAGAGTATTTAGTCATTTGTCCATTACTAGATTTGTCCTAAAAGATAATTAGTTTTTCCCTTTTGGTGTAAGAAGCTGAAAAACTCCCATTCCATACTTTGCAAACACTATCTTATAGCCTATCTTCACAGAAGAACCAGCTAGTGACACAGATTATACTAAAGTTAACTAATGGAACAACCAGCTCAAGTTTATAGAATGTTTTGTTTTCCTTTGAGATATAAGTCATGCGCCATAAAATTCACTCCATTTTATAATAAATATGATTCCTAACAAATCGAACTGAAAAATCAAAGTCATGAAAACATGTAAATTGAGGATTAATTTCAATTTTATATAAAACGATCCATCACACAGTTCAGTGAGCAAGCAAAGCATCATCGGGTGTACTCGAGTGTCACTGAGAAGCCACAGAGCATGTTAGTTAGGGTCTGCGGACTCATCCGCGCGTGGGTGCTCTGCATACACCCCCAGGAGGAGTTGTTAGGAAACCACATATGCTCGTGGCCTGGGGAGACAGGAGATCGGATACATAAAATAGGGAGCGGGGCCATGAGGATGGAGCGAGGCAGAGGAGGGGCTGTGTCTGCGGGGGTGGGGTGGGGGTGAAGAGGGAAGGCCTGAGGGAGGAGCTGGCATGCGTGGGCGCTGACTCAGAGGAGAACTCACTTGCTGGAGCAAAGAGGAAAGGGTCCTCTGACACGCGACAGAAAGAAAGGTTGTGGTTCCTCTGGGAGCTCATATGCTACGGCAGGAGCCACCTAATACACAGCAGCGAGATGAGACCAGTGACGGACATGCCAATGAGAGCTGCAGGAGTAGAGAAGGGGTTCCCTGATGGAGTGGGTGGGAGAGGAGCCCAGGATGGCCCCTGGGAGGAAGAAATCCCTAAACCCTTTCTTATGGCTGAGAAGGGGTGAGCCAGGCAGCAGGGGCAAGAGGAGACAGGCCTGTGCGGGCAGCATAGGAGTCCTCTCTGCCTCAGGAAAAACCAAAAGTATGGAGTGGAACAGTGGGCTCAGGGACCACAGAAGTTTGTGGTTGCCAGGTAAAGGTCAAGGTGGGGACGGGTTGTCAGGGACTTTATCTTGTCAGCCATGGGAAGCCACTAAAGGATTTTTAGACCAGGTCATCACATGATCAGACCTGCTTTTTAGATGCATTCCACTCTGGTTGTTGCAGGGAAGATGCATCTGAGGAAGGGAAAGATCGGAGGCTCCTGTGGTGGGGCCGGAAGAGAGAACTGACAGACTGTCCTCTGTACCCCTTCTACCGCTCACCACCCGCCTAAAACCTAGGACTGCCAGGTGCCCTCACCATCGCAGAACACTCTGCCTTCGCTCTTGCTGTGCCTTGGCCTGCAATGCTCCCCCCATCCTCCTTCCGATTAAGTCCTCCCTACTCAAGAAGCAATTCAGGCATCCCTCCTCCACGAAGTCTTCCATGACTACATGTGAGGCTAAATTTCCCACTTCTGTCTTCCACAGCACTCTGGAATATCATTGTGCTGAATTCATTATATAATGTTGAAATATCATGCTCAACTCTCTGTTGCCCTGCTAGACTGACAACACCCTGAGGGCAGACACAGTACCTTCTCTGAATCCCCCAGACTGTGCACGTTGCCTGGCTAAACGCTCACCGAACTTAACTGAACATTACTCTCCTGCCCAGAACACTCCACCAGCACCCACCGCCTGCTGAACAAAGTCCCCCTCTTCGCCCAGCACCCCCATAATCTGGCCTTGTCTCCCTCAAACTCCCCCCCACACAAATATTCTACTCTCTACGGCTTATGCCCCAAATCGCTCCCCCTCCACGCACCGTATCACCTTTCCCCAAAGCATCATTCTCACTGTTTGCTTCGGCACAGTTTCCAGTTGTCTTAATTCAATCCGTCCTCTTTACGACTTTAAAACTTGAGCTTCGCAAAACTCCGATCAATCCCAGCCCCTGCAGCTGGGAGTCCCCTCTCTCATCGCAGAATCGCGGCAGCAGAACTGCCCTCCCTCTCCCCCAAATAACGACGAGGTGGGACGGGGGAGCCATCAGGGAGAATGCCGAGACCGTCTAAGGATGGTGAGGTTTGCTCTTTATTTACTTGTTTAAAATAATAAGCAGAAAGGAAAACAAGTACTAACCGGGCTTAATTTACAACTCTTCCTCCCTTAGAACTTCAAAGGCAACCGGACACTGCGTGGCCTGGTCCACACTGGACACGCTCACGTGGAAGCTGTGTCGTCCAGCAAACAAAACACTCGCGAGCACCGAGGACAAGACTATGTGATGATTTTTTTAAGCAAAGCACGTGACCACGTAAAGGTATGAAGCCCAGCTGTCATTATCATGACAGTGTCTTTTTATTCAGAAAAGGCATTGACAAGGACCGTCTCCACCCAAGTACTTCAAAGAAAACCTGTTCGGAGAAGTTACCTGGCATGACGTCATCTACACAATACATTCCGCTATTTTTAGGCTAGAAATGACTATAGCTGAAGTTCTGGGGGTCTCTGGGGGAAAGCACTACATAAATAAAAGTATATAGTGAAGCTGAGATTTTGACATGGTAAGTGGATAAAGCACTGCTCTTTTAAAGACATGTTTAAAAAGTGGTTTAGATAAAACTATACACGTATGGGATATTCGGCAGACCAGGTCCTGATTGGTCTTGATCCGTAAACACCTCTGCCTCTGTAACTTCACATGATGTTTTCCAGTCAAAGAGTGTCCCATAAAAGCAATTCTAAGCATGGCCTTGTCCCCTGCTTGACATTTCATAGTCTCTGCATCTGCGAGTAAAGAGTCAACAGCTCTCTTTATGACCTGCTGGCAAATGAGTCAAGGAAGGTGGGCACAGCTCATGTAATTCATGTCACCCACTGCAAAGCCCTTTGGAAAAACATGAGTGAATCATAACCTTAAACACTGCCAATATGCTGAGCAGAATATTTGCAGGTGGAATTTCTGAAACTCAATCTGAATTGTTTCTTACCAGAAATTCGCAAGTGTACCATGAGAAGGCGAGTATGTGTGGCAGGGGTGCAGGAGACGGGGGCATGGGGAGGACGAAGGAAGGGGTTAGGGCCAGGGCTGTGAGGGGGTGGGTGGCGCACTGAAATGAAAAATAAGCAATATCAGGACAGTGTGCTTAAAATAACTAATGTAACGATCCTGTCAAAGAATGGGCCACAAGTGATAATTACCCTAATTCTCTAAAAGAGTTTCTCCTTGGGCCACCAGACCATCTGAGATCCTTGGATTTGTACAGGGGTTTATGTTAAAGTAATTCCCCCTCCCAATCTGAGAAGAGCAGCAACTGTGATGTCATCTATTAGGCATTCACAAACTTTGGACAAGGGAATGGAAGTACATTTAATGAAAATTTACGTTTTAAAAATTTGTTTGCTTGGACTTCTCGTGGCCATAAAGAAGAGACGCACACACGCATGCGAGGCAGGCCAGGAGCCTCCCCATGTTGTCAAATGTCCCTTTTCTCTCTCTAGACCTAAAGATTTGACTATATGTAAGGACCTAAAAACTCCAAGCTGGGCGTCCCTCCAGAGAACTGAAGTATGGCTCCACTGTTAAGAGAGCCAGGAAAAGTTAAAACCGTCCTTTTCCCATCACAATCAGTATGAGATTTCTGACTAGGGTGCCCTGAACACTCTGAGACACTCGCACCCGCGTGCTGCCTCTCTGATGACAGACAGACCATGGCTGTTGGATCCTGGGTGGTCGGGACCACAGTGGAGAGGTGGTACAAAGACAACGTCGGAATAACCATCTCAACTTCAGGCTCTCTGAGCATCACATCACCTCGACACAGCGTCAGCCCTACACTCCACGCAGACAGACAGCGGGAGGTGAGCCGGCCGCCTCAGGACCTCAACTCTGCCCAGAGGCGAGCAGGGTGTGGCCCCTGACGAGGCAGGCAGGGCAGAGAGAACACGGCTGGGCTCCGGGGCGGCTGTGCTCTTGTCGGACCCCAAATGCCCTTCTACCCCCACATTCTTCCGGGCAATTTCAGCTTCCTTTTCACTTCCTTGTTAGAACTACTTTGTAGTTCGGAGTTTGCTGGTAGGTATTCTTTAAATAAACGGCATATCCTGTTTGAGGAATGGTTCCACTCAGGAAGCAGGCCCTGACCAGACACTGAATCTGCCAGCATCCTGACCTTGGACTTCTCAGCCTCTAGAACTGTGAGAATTAAATTTTTATTGTTGATAAGCCACCCAGTTTATGGTATTTTGTTACAGGCTAAGACAAAGACTCCCGGAAAAATGGGGCTAGCTCCTATCCAACCTAACCACCAGCTCCGTAAAACTTCCCAACCTAAACCTCGACTCCAGTGCTCCAGAGCCCCAAGCCTCCAGGCTGTTACTTCTACTCCAAATTGTCCTTCCACACTCCACATTCCCAACCTCCCACCTTCACCCTATTCAAGTCTCCAAATCATCTGACAACTGACTTAGGAGGGGGTTGCAATGGATTCTGCAGTGCGTCACCTAATGCCCCTTTCAACACAGGCGTTCTTTCCCTTGGCCGCCAGGAGCACCAGCTGCTGGGAGCTCAAGGATCCCCCTCTGGGATGCCTCTCTGGCACGAGGGTACGAGGGCCTGGCCGCCTTGCCTCGCTGCAGAACTCTGAACGGCCATCTAAGCTCCAGATCTCCCCATGGGACCAGCGGTATCACAATTCAACTTGTCCCTTCCCAATCCTCACTCTCTCCCAGTGTTGATCCTGAGATCATTCCCAGTAAAACTTCTCCTGGGCAAATCTCCATCGCAGTCTGTTGCCCAGGGAGCCCAACCAATGATAGGGATGCTAGAAATTTCACTAACACATGTCTATGTGTTTAGGTTGTATGAGCAAAGGTAAACAAAAATTGAAAAGCTTCTTCCCCTTCTCTAAAATGCAAACATCACAGGAACTAGCTATGTAATTATTACATGAATGTGGAACTAGCCCAGAGAAGAGACAGCATTTTCATTAGCAGCTTCTCTGTTATAGGCAGAAAAGTGACTTTTTTTTTTTTTTTTTTTTTTGCAATCCACAGACACAGAAATAGCTTTGTTATACAAAATCACTCTTTCCAAAGCCATTCTGTTTTAGAATCTTACCTGTCTCAACGTCTAGTAGTTTTACTATATGGATTTTGTTCAGAAAGTGACCTTATTTGATAGAATCAGCTAGGCAAGACAGCACCATTCAATATTAGGAAAAGAGATTTGGTCACAAAATATTGCAATAAATATATATAAACGCAGCCACCAAAGGGTGTAAAGCATATCATATCACCATGTGACAAAAGGGCAGCCATTAAGTCCTTGAAAGGAGAAGCCACAGACACTATTTCTTCCAGGGTGTAAGAAACACCACCGAGAGTGAGTCTGTGTTCAGTCACCGTGGCGTGACGGGTGTAGACAAACGGTACCTGGTTTTCTATGGCTTTCCTGTTCTTCGGGTCGCTCACCACCGACAGCTGTAGCTCTGCCATCTTCTTCATCTTGCTGTCCATGTCTATCTTCTGAAGGAGGATTTTGGTCTGGTTTTTCAGGAGCCGCACTGTGTCCTCTTTCCCATGCTTCTTTGCAAAAAGGGATGCGCAAGCAGAATGTATGGCAGTGACCCAATTTTCCAGATCTGTCTGGCTAGTGGCCTAAACGGAGAAGGGGGAAAACCCGTTTAAAATGATTTTATCCCAGAAGAGCTCTCCAAAATGGTGGGCTGGGCTTTGACTGTGTAAAATCCAGGAAGTACCTGCACTTCGTAAAAGCTGTTTAATCTCAAAAACACACACAGCCACCCAACTCAGGTTTGGAGGGTCTGGGAGAACATCAAGAGCAGAGCACAGAAGTACATGTGGCAGGTGGAAAAACCACAAACAAGCTACGGCCAACAACAGAGGAGTGGTAAGAACACGAGGGCAGACATAATATGTCACTAGGTGACATAGGATGCCACTCTCTAAAAGGCTGCAGATCTTCATAATTTTAAAAGAATGAGAACGTATTGGGACTAAGATATTAAATTTTGAAACCTGGATGTAAAATTACATCTACAGTGTGGCCTAAAATAAAAAATGCAAACAGAAGAACATTGGGGGAAATGCACAGTAACGTTAGTGTTTTCGAATATGGGAATGGTTTCTCTTTCTCTACTCTTCAGTACCTTTGGACATTATGGCCATATACTATGTTTATAACAAAGTATTTTATTTTAAAAAACAATAAGGAAAGTTTGAATAAAGCAGAATAGACAAATATGTATGATTCTAAGCATGCTGAGAAGCATTTTCAGTTCTCTTGATGTTCAGAAGTAACCACACACACTCAAGCCACTGAGTCAAACCTCCAGTGGCCTCTGGGATCATAGAGGAGGACCAATGGGGAAAACGTCCTAAAACTGAGGATATTTTGCCTGAATCGCAAAAGAAAATATTCATTTTTACACTTGCCCCTAAGAAGTCCGTGTGGATTTATACTAAGCTATTTTCCTTCCCTACAATTCAGATGAACACCAATTCATTGCTTTGCTTTAAAGCACCGTAGAAGGTTTTAAGCAACCTTTCTGTTAAGAGAAGGAAGATCAGATCTCAGGCTCTGACTCTGGTAAGTCAAGTCAGTGTGAGGACTGCAGTACAGCCAGAGGCCTGATGAGTTTAGGTCCCAGTAAGTCCTATTGCAGTGAGCATTTCAGAGCATTCTAGATTCCCAAAGTCAGCTTAGAGAGTACCATGTTCTACCAGGGTTTCTGAGGGCACCCAGGACCATCTTTACCAGAAATCTAAACCCAGGACCTGTGAGGTTTTCCATGAACCTTCCAGTCAGACAGAATCTACAGTCAACACTGTGTGTATATGAAGTGCTGGGTTTAGACTGGGAGGGGTTTGAGAAGCCCACTTCACCTCCTGGCTGTCACCCTCATCTCTACTGAGTTAATTAATAATAATAACAGAATTTCTTTAGCACTTAACACATACGTATGATTTACTCTTAAAGGAGTCCTATAAGCTATTATTATTCTACTGGTTGAAGGGTCAGAATCTCAGAGAAGTTAGGTAAGTGCTCCAAGATGACTTACAGACTTGGCACCTCCACGATTCAAACCTACGCCTGATCCCAGTCCCTGCAGCTCAGTACCACTGTGTTCTGCAACTTCTTATTTGCCAGAAAGTTACCCAAAATCCAAGCAGATAACCTGAATCTTAACATCCTAAGACCAATTCCACAGGGAATGAGACCTCATAGCATTTGTCTCTGGGGGTTTTGCTGACAAGTGTCTTCTTTGGCTTCCTCTGGGATTCTTGGGAAAAGCCTAAGCCCCTCCCATTCACATTCTCTAGGCTTCACTCATAAAGTCTCGACTCCGGGAATCTCGGACCTTGCACTCACGAGATCTCAAGCTTCTCCAGAACAAGGATCATGATTTTGTTCTCTTTGTGCTCTGATGAACATGGGCCACAGCCTGGCACTTCACAGGCACCTGAGAAATGCCCTCTGTCAGTATGACTGGATTTGCAAAGGCCCTACTACACTTGGCAGCAAGCAGAGGCCAATGTCTCTTGCTTAAATCCCAAGTCAAAGCCTAACTAAGCATTTACTCTTTCATTTCTAAATCTTGCCTTTTAATTCCACTGTTTCTCATCTGAGTAGCATATGAGCTATCCCCTCAACCCTCCATTTCCAAAGCACCAGCAGTACCTGGAAAAGGTAGACATCCCCAAAGGAATTGCTGAGGCAGAACACGTTTTCCTTCTTGGGATGCTCTGGGACGGACTGCACAATGCTGTCTTCCGCAAACAGAGCGCACCGGGGGGCACTGCTCTGATCCGTGGAATTCTTCCCGTAGGTCTCATAGAACAGCAGGGTGCATCCTGTGAGAGAGAAAAGCAAGATAATGTCCTTGTCACAGACCTAAGGACCCAGGAATTGAATGAGAAGGCAATAGAGTAAAAAAAAAAAAAAAACTTGAATGAGATAATTATTTAATGCAAACATACATGCTAAACAAGGAAAGGCTGGCATCTGAAGTATGCCTAGTTGTATTCATATGAACTTGAAGGAAAATGAGATGCTTCTGTAAATGTAATATCAATAAGAACAATACCAAACAATAAGTTGTTGCTTATCTCTTCTAAGTATTCCACACACAGGGCTCACTAAACCCATGGCAGCCCCATGCGGGGGCGGCGTGGGGGGGGGGCGTGGTTATTTCCCCACCCTACAGGTGAGAAACCTGAGAAACGGCATCAAGGCGTGGGTCCCGCAGCTGCAGCCGCAGCTGCACAGGAGTGGCGTAGGGACCCTCTGGCCCTGGAACGCTCCTTCTTAAGCACAACACCACATTATTCAAGGGACAGAAATGTGTGAGGCCAAAGAAAATCCCATATTCATTACCTACACTTACAATTTGTGGGAACAGGAATCTGAGTCTACTGGGGAATTTCACCGTTTACGAGAAAGTATCCAGTTTACTCTCCAAATGCCACGTAAAATAACTTCATTTCAGTTTGTTCTTTTGTCTCACAGTTATACAAAATACTACTTACTTAGACTGAGAGAGAAAAATGAAACTAAATACGCCTGGATTTTAAAACATGACTGTAAAAATGTTGATACATATGCTTTTAAGTACTTATTAATATTTTTCCTCTAATAACTTCTACTTGTAATAGTTTATTAGTTTATCAAGGGTCTGCTTTAATAGATAGGAATGTCTTGCAATTATCAGACACAATTTTTAATCAAGTTGATGCTCCTAAAATGCTCACGAATATGTTTTCTTAAACAGGTTTACTATCCCTTCACACCTTCACCCAATAAACATTTCTGAGCACTTCTCCTGTGCCAAGCCCCTGCACTCCATGTGAGCGATGCGGTCCCCACCCAGGTGCTTGGTAAAGACCATCTGCGCTGACAGTGGGAGCAGCACCAGCCCGCCTACACCAGCACCGTACATGAATGGGGCCCTTAACGGCATGTTCTCCTACTGTGCGTGTCCTCATTCATAAAAATTTAAATGTTTTAAAAACTATTTCACTCGTCAGGCTCATTATTTCCTTTAAAAATAAATCTTACTATGAACAGACAAAGTTTATAGAATGGAACCCAGTGAGGCACAGAAGCCAGGGGAGGAAGACGCCCGCCCCAAGCCTGGCCTTCAGAAATAGCACTTTCTCCCTCCCTGGTACTTTACGGTCCCAAGAAACACTGGGCCATCTCTCCTCCCCACAATTAAAACTCACCCAAACTAAGCGGCTGAGGGAGCTCAAATATTCAGAACAAGGAAAAGCAGCAAGGGGTTTATGGCCTGTCCGGTGCTACTACTGCACATGAAACCTGCCATGACCTGGGGCCCAAGGGCCAGGGTGAAGGGGACACAGCAACTCCAGCTGTCCATGTCCAAATTCTTTCCAATGGGCTCATGTTTACTTCCCGGTTTCCCTAAAGTCACACTCCCAACATCTATAGGAAATGAACGCAAACCCTGGGCAGCCCTCAAGATGTTGCCAAACCTAACAGCCCATCCACAACAGACTACAGATCTCATTTGCAAGCGTGAAATCGAAACAGGACGTTTCATTTTAAAGCCAGGCCAGGATGTAGAACAATATGCAGAATTTTGTGGCTATTGAATTTAAAGATCAGGAAATCAATCTTAACTCTATTAAACTCCAAGTTTAACTCTGCATCTCTCAGGGGGCTCCTGGGCTGATGGAAAGGGGCTGTCCCCCATAATGAAGCCTCAACCCCCAACCCCTCCCCGCACAGTCCCCTCCAGGCATTGGTGATGGCCTGGAGGGTTGACAATGGGAATTCTTGCCACGGTAGCAGAAAGAGAACACAGATTGGCACAGCAATGGTAGTAAAAGAATAGAAGAGGTAATATTAGTAGAAATATCAGCAGGGGGAGGAAAGCAGTTTGTCTTGATCTTTCCTCAAACCCACCTTTCCTTTGACACCTTCTCAACCTCCACTCCCTGTTGCCAGCCTATCTTGGGGCAGAATCACCAGCATCCTAAAATTATTTTAAGAACTGCTCTCCTGACACTGCCCATCGGTGAGGTTGTTGTGTATTTTGAGGAATATCTTTATTGACCTTGCCAACTGTTCAGCCCAGGAAGTCCCCGGCGAACTGGACGAAATTCCACTCGTTGGAAAAGACAGATGGAAAGCAGAATTACCCTTGTTAAATATTTATTACATCTTCCAAGCCCTAAAAAACATGTGTGTCCCCAGCATACCTATGCATCCAATGGAGGCAAGTAACCAGGTGGTTTGCTGACAACTGCTCACTTCACAAAACTGTTTCCAATTTATTTACATAGATATTTTGAGGATAATTTAAAAATTCTGCTTAAATATCTATGTGTGTCTGTATGTGTACACATAGGTGGTTTTAACTATTAATTAGATTAAACCTAAAAGTTAAGTCCAAACATTACAACTTGGATTCTAAGCCAAGAAACTGGAACTTATTAACACACTGAGGAAAGAGGTGTAGAAAGCCACATGGAAAAGGTTACGCTGGGAAAAAACATCTTTATCACACGCCTTGCCTTGGCTGCAAAGGAAAGGAAGGAATGTGCGCTTGATAACATTTATACTACAAAGCACCCTTTATCCATGGATCTTGAAGTGTTTTACAAGCAAACACCACGAGAGCAGGGCACAGGCAGGACGGCAGATCTAGCAACGGCCAAAGACAAGTCAGGCCCATCCCGCCCCTGAAGTCAGTAGCCAGAAGTTCCTGGTCTACCTTCTGGGATGGAATATAGGAAACTGGTGACCTTTCAGCCAGAATTCCCCCGATGAAGCCTCCAACAATCTAGTTCTGCACAAATGATGCCAGTAGCAGGGTAATCAGGAAGGTGGTGTCCTTCCCATGGGTCTGGCTGTCATCGTTTACGTTAATTCAGAGTCAGCCTGTCTTCCATGTATGGATCTCATCCTGACCTCTGGGGAGACCCAGGCTAAGTTCAATATCTCTTCCACACACTGCTGGTGACTCTCACCCAGTTCTTATTTCTCCAGGCTAAATATTCCTAGATCCTACGCCATCCTCCAATCAGCACGGGACCAAATCCCTTTGATGTCACCCGTGGTCCTCCTTCTCAAGGTGGTATATCGTCACACACACGTGTGCCCCACTGCCAGCTCCGCACCGCTGTGGGGATGTAAGCTGGGGGTTTGCAAATTCACAAATAAGCAGGGAAGAAACTCGTAAAGCATTAATTTTAAGAAACAAATTTTTATATTAAAAAAATAGCTACATGACTCATTATGGAGCAAAGTGTATCCATTCCAAGTGTCACATGAGTAGGAGGCAGATTCAGACCAGGATTCGCTAACAATTCCAGGTGCCCATCCCCCTGGGGGAGCAGGTTAACTCTCCTCTCCAGCTAGGGATACTTCAGGTAGAACCTGAAAATCAACTTCTCATTTCCTAACAAGTCTCCTGCCATTTGTGCCCACAAGAAGGGAAATGGCCAATTCTAACCAGAGCACAGGAAAGAGACTGTCGCCTCCTTTGCAAGGGACATGACATCTCTAATGACGTAGCTGAAGATCACATTTGCTCTTGTAAATCGCACGTACTTTTATGCAGCCATATCACCTTGGAAACGCATTCTGAATGGCCTGCAAAGCAAACCCCCAAATCTTTGTCACTTGTAATACTTCGTAGCCACATCTCCCTACCCTGTCCTTGGGTAGCTATTGGACTTTTAAACCTAAAAGCAGAACTTTCTTATCCCTTCAAAATTTTATCTTGCTAAATTCAACCCATCATTTCAACTTTCCAAATCTTTCCTGTCATTCAGTATAGGAACCTTCCTCTTCATTATGCAAAAACTGGGTAAGTTCTTTGCCTTCCTCAGCCACGATGTACACAAGGACCCAAATCCAGAGTTGGAAAAGAGGACAGCAGTATTTGCAGGATGCTGGGTCCTCGGGTTTTATAACTCCTCTCCCCCACCTGCTAGGGAATGTTATTTAGAGACGAAATGCCTTTGCAAGTGCACCTTTACTCGAGGGGCTCATGGACAACCAAGAAACGATGCCTGCCCTCCAAGGTTGGGGAAGCGGGGCTCCAATTTTTAAATATGGGGCCAAGGAAAGCGAGGGGTAATTCAGAGGACTCCAGGCACTTCACACATACCGTGTGCGGATGTGATTCATGGTTCCGCTTTCTCCCACGATAGGGAAGGGTGTCACCTGATAATGAGGTCTGACGTTTGAACACCGCCTTCAGCTCCTCTGACAAGTCGCAGGAGGGCTGTGCAGAAATGCCAGAGGCTGCGCGGCTGCTCTTCCTGTCTGCATCTACACTGTATTCACTTAGAGCTTCTTGCTTCCTCACGAGGCGTTTAGATTTCTTCAAATCCACACATCCACGATGAGCAAGGCAATTATAACTTTTAAATGGCAATGCTTGTGAGAAACTTTTAACATCTTAACAAACCAATTCGTCTATTTCCTTTACATTAAAAAAAAAGCTGCGTTTGAGGTTGCTGTGAGCTGGGCTGACGCCACGGCACTCTAGCCTGGGCAACAGAGCAAGACTCTGTCTCAAAAAAAAAAAAAAACAAAAACGCTGCACTTGCTGGTGATAATAACAGACTTTCTTAGTTCACAAAGGTGGGAGAAAACAAATCAAATAACCCAGATGTTGGTCTTACTTGCACAAGCTGGGAAAGATTCCTCTTTGGAGCTCTGAACAAGTACAAAACGTGAAATTCAAGATCTACATTCCAAATAACTAAACCACCTCTGGTTATTTATTTAGATTTTTTCCTTCCCCCAGATGCAGGAAAAGTATCAAAGAATGGTCCAGAAATACCTATAAAACAACTATTAACAATAACTATTAATCATTATTTATTAGACTGAAGAATACATTTGAATAATATGCCGTTTTGTGTTAACTCAAACCAACGCTGGACTCGACGGCAGCTCCGAGAAAGAGTACCGGCGGAAGAAACGATTACCCGTGGCCCTCGGCATACTGAAAACTCACTTACCTTTAAGTGTCACCCAGTACTGTTTCCACTTCCTTCGAGCCACCAGCTCCAGCTTCCTTTCCTTCTGCAAAGTGACGAGGGGTTTGAAGAAGAGCCACCCGGCTTTCCGGACCACGCCCTGCTCCTTCTCGAAGAGCAGGTCCAGTTGCTCCAGCGAGCTGAGCGACTCGCTGCTGGACTCCGCGGTGTCTGTAGACGTCTCTACGTTCTCAGTGTTAGTCCTGCTCATTTCCAACTCTCGCATGAAATTCTCGTAAATGTTCTGTCGGAGGGGGTCACCGCCAATCGCGTGAGTGGATTCACTTCTCTGAGACAGGATCTGAGCCGAGCCCCCCGACCACAGCAAAGCAGATGGCTGGGAGGGCACCTGCACGTCGGTATTCAGTCCATCGGAGCGGCTGTCGAAGTAGTCGCTGCCCTCCTTGGACCTCGGCTCCTGTGAGCAGCACAAAGGATCGCCATCAGAGGTTACGGAAATCCAAAGCACCCCTTCCTCGACACAGCGTTAGTGTAAGAATGTTGGCGGTTGCTAACAGTGGCGCTGCAAAGCAAGATTCTTGTAACAAAAATACATTTTTAATCACAAAGTCCCCAAACCAGAAAGAATCTGAGAAATAGTGTTACCCAGCCCAATTTATATCCAGTGGAGTCGATGCTTACAGTAATAAATAAAATACCAGTGACTGTCCTTAATCTAACCTGTGCTTAGCATCAAGAAATAAACTAGTATGTCTAAAACACACTAGTGAATATTACTAGTTTGATATTTCTTTTTTCTTTGCTAACTGTGAATCATTGTCTTCCAGGAAAGAATTCACGTTCATGCAACCTATCTTCCTCCTGGATAATTTGAAAGCTACATTAGAAAATCCGTAGTTCCAGGGAGGGGAGGGATTTGATGTTGTTATGTAAGACCCCACGAACTCCTCTTCCTCTCCGCATGGTAAACACAGTTCCCAGCTTCTGGCCAAGTGTCCAGGTCTAGACTTCTAGACTTCGGGATCTCCTTCATCTTATTTTCCTGGTTCATAGAGTTAAAACCATGCACCCAGGATGCCTTATCCATGAAGAGTACTGGATAGTAACTGTAGGGTTTTTTACCATAGTTAATATTTTTTACTTAATTTGAGAATTTCTTACATGAAAAGAATACACATACGCATTCATTCGCATCCTTTCGTTTGAGTACCTCTTTTATTCTAGGCACTGGGGGTACCAAAGACCTGAGTCTTAACTTTAATATTTATCCCAACCCAAACCCAACACAGGCAGCTCTAAATACAATTCACACTTATGCAATAAGTATGCTCCCCATGAAGGTGGCCGCATTGAACATCAAGCTGGCCACGCACAAAAGTAGAAAAAGATGTTTCTTCTAACATCTGGGTCAGAAATCTAGTCACGCAAGAAAAATACCTTGCCTACAGGCTACTCACTGGTAAACAACAGTCACTAGATTTTTCAGTAGAAAGCCAGTTTAACTTCTGACTCAAAAGGCACTGACACTCCACATGCAGAGCTTCGGTTAAGGTAACCGCGGAGAGGTGCTGAGCACACTCACGTCTAATCAGCCGCCAGTGGGCTTTCGATCATATTTCCTTATGCATTAAAATAAAAATGAGGGAAAACTGTGTCAAGGACCATTGACTAAAGGCCTTATTTTGAATACTGTACTGTGTAGAGAGGTTTTCTTTTCAGAAATTTCATCCAGAACTCAAGTAGCAATTACTTGCTGCCTTTTGCAGGAAAATCATATGACTGAAGGGTGCTTCCAAATACCCAGGAGCGATGAACAACTGAGCTCCAAACAGATATTACTAGGGAAAATACTATTTTCCACTGTGTTTACACTACATCCTGCAGTCATATTTATTTATACACTGATGCGTATGCAGACTAGAGCAAATAACCCAGCTGCTGTGAGTCACTTAGACAGGAAACTTTCGAAATACTTCAAGGTTTTTTTTTTTTTTTATTATCACTTTGTTGCTCTTCAAAAACTCCTAGGAGATGAAGGAATACTTCTCATTTAGCTGGTATTAACATTATTTCAGCTATGAATATGACTCTCTGACTCATAGCCCCAAAACACTGGGATGCAAGAGCCGTAACGGGGTGCTTCAAAACAAGCCGAGCTCTGCCAGAGAAGGGCACGTACGCACCAAAGTTAAACGTGACCTACGAACACTCTTGGCATCATTTCTCGTAAGAGAGAGACTGCAAGTTGTGCCAACTTTTAAATGTCCAACTGTAGGAAAATAAGAATTTTCCTCAAGAAATGGGAAAATAATGCATTTCAGTATTTATAGCGATTCTTATACACAGGCATGAACTTTCCCAGTCTCATAAATGTCTAAAGTTTTCTGTCTAGAATCCTAATAGCCGGTGACTAATTTTCGGGCTAGTAAGAAAAGGCATGTTAAAAATAAATAAATAAATAAATGTCTTTAAATCGGTTCAGCAAGGTTCCGAGTCACTAAGTTATGGGTGTGAAATGAGTGTACACAAAGCAGAGGATTTCCATACAAATGATTTCCATTTCCACCAGTCGGATAATCATAAACAAGGACTCAGGTAGTTTCCAGACCAGGGCACTGTAGCCAAGAGTGCACGTGGCAGGGTCATTTCCCATCCCCTCCCTCTCTTCAGGTTAGGCATGGCCACGTGCCTTGTTGTGTCCAATAAATGTGAACAAAAAGCAAATGTGTCACTGCCAAGTCTTTTCTTTTTCCCTCCACCGCAGTGGCTTGCAATGCTCCAGACAGTAACTGTTCTGTCAACCTGGGGTCCCAGAAACCAATGTACACCCGAGTCACCAGCCGGTGACCGACCGGTGATGAACCTGAAGCATGAGTGACAAATAAACTTCGGCTGTGCTAACCTCAGAGATTTGAGGAGTTTTTGGTGCCTCGGCAATAACTTAGCCTACCCTGACTGACAGAACTGGAAATTTAACTGGGACAGAAACAAAGTCTCATTTAGCACAAGGTTAGTACTAACCTAAAGTCAGTTTGAAGAGTTTATCTGCATCAAACACATATTCCTCTCTAGCACGTGTTCTCTCTCTCTCTTGTGTGTAATTAGTGATATTCTTTTTCAGTGATGAGTGTTTTTTCATAGATCAATCTGTTTTCAGGCTCTAACTCACCAGGGTGGTTGTAAAGCCCTATTAAAAAAATAAATAAAAAGGCTGCTCTTTTTATATCACTTTTTTTAAAAAGTCAAAACAAATAAGACTGTCCATCATGGTAAGACTTTCTGCACCACTGCCCTGCTGGCATAAGGAAGTTCGTGTGTCTGAGAGCGAGTATGCGTTGGTTTGGTGCCTTATCATATAGTATATTGTCACAAACTTTGTTCCCATGCAATGATTACATTTTTTTAAGTATCTAAACTCGATCTCCACCTTAAATTGTAAAAGGAAAACAAAGGTGTGGCCAACAGAAGCAGCATACTTGCCATAAAAGTTAATCTTGCTCACATTTATAGATCATCAATTGTGGGAACACAAGCAAAACTAGAAAAGCAGCCTTCATAGGACACTTTTTAAAAATCCAAAATAGATGATTACCTTACTATGCAACAGCCCCAAAGTACTTAGCTGTAGCTACCAGCAGCACTGTGGCCACGTGGGTAGGTGGAGAATCCATGTGCCTGAGGTTCCGCAGAGACGGCTTGGCCCTGCTTCTCCACCGACTAGCCATGTGTCTCCAGGAAAATCCCTCAGACTCCTTAAACCTTGGTTTCCTCATTTTTAAAATGAAGGGGAGTCCTTTCCAGCTTTAAAATTCTGATTCTTTGATTCTAACCAGCTTGTTCTGTGAACTCTATGTGCACACAAATAATTCAGAGTTAGGTTTTTCGGAGGAACTGAGGGAGGCTCAGTTCCTGTGGGCAGGAGGGGCCGTGAGGGCCTACACGGGACAGGGAGTGATCGGTACACAGCACCAAATGGTCTGCTTCTAGACTGAATGGAAACTGAAACGGAATGGGATTCAGGGGAGCCACGAGTGAGCCCGGCCACAGTAAGGTAGAAGCACATTCAGTACGAATGAGAGGTGTGGACTGACTGGCTCGATGCAGTATCAATTAGCGGACACAGTCGACGACAGCTGAACACAGTCGGCACTGAATCCGCAGTCGGCATCTGAATCGGAAAGACGTGAAAGTTGTCTGCATGGGTCTGCTGTGGGCAGGAGCCATTTCTCCCGCTGTGCTCAATTGCTCTCAGCTGTTTGGGAAATGGGAGCTGAAGACAAAGGTCAGACCTCTGCTACTCAGTGGTTTAGTCTGCAGAAGTGACAACGAACGAGTAAGTAAATTACTGTACTCAGGGATAGGAAGAGGTCCTGTAAACAAGATGGGGAGCATCTGTTCTTCATCTCCGCGTGAAGGAGAAAGGGGCACCCAAGGACAATCCGGGAGGGACAGTCGTGGTAGACATTACACATAAGAAGGAAATTAACTAGTGTCGAACCTCGTGAATCTGAAACAATCTACTCAGGGAAGTTATATTATTTTCCACCCCTAAAGCTCTATAAATTTTTATAATTTTATGTCTATCCAGGATGATTAAAATGCAATTCTGCCAGAGACTAATTGCCCACTCAAATTTCCTTAATTCTATGACTTATACTGAGTGAACAAAAAAAAGCTTCTACCTTTTATAAATAATCAAAAGTAAAAACAAACAACAATAACCTGAAAACTTAGCAATTGCCATTAATTACTTAAGAGGTAGTCTATTCTCTTCCTGGTGACTAGGCCACTTTGTTCCCCCATTAAAACCTAATAGTGTTATTATTATCATCATAATTCTTATTTTAATAGCATTGTATGTTTTTTTCTATTACAGGTACTTAGGTACAAGATGTTTTCAGAATTCCATTAGTTATCCCCATGAGGAGGTTGTAAGATTATACGCATAGATATATATTGTCAATTTTTTTTTTTGATGTACCAACTTAAGCATAGAAATTTTAATTTCCTCAAAGTAATAGCAAGTTCAGGAAACCTACTCATCCAAAAATAACAATATCATTTTTTTTTTTTGGACTTTAAAAATGAGATCTAGCCAAATTCTCAGATAACCAATTCTTTTAGGAATTCTCTCTAACTCTGTACTTTCTAAGAAGAGTTTGGCCAGGTCTTAAGATTAGGCCTGCTGAGCTCACCCAATAGTACAGAGGCAAGCTGAGAATCGGGGTGCTGTGGACTGACCTAGGTGTCCCCCCCAAAATCCACATGTTGAAGCCTTCACCCCCAATGTGATACCGTTTAGGAAGTAACCGGTTTAGATGAGGTCAGAGGGTGGGGCCTCCAGGATGGGATTAGGGTCTTTATAAGAAAACCGAGAGAGTCCAAAGCTCCCTCTCGCTCTGCCATGAGAGGACACAGTGACAAGGCAGCCGTCTGCAGCCGGGAAGAGAGCCTTCCCCAGCATCGGACCACCCTGGCACCCTGACCTCCGTCTTCCCAGCCTCCAGAACTGTCAGAAATAAATGTCTGTGGTGTTTTGTTTGTGGCCCAAGCCAAGACATGGGAAGACTGAAGTTGTGTGTTAAGAGTGAAAACGCACATCTGAAGCAAAAGGGAAAAAAACCCACACCTGAAAACGAGATACACCAAGAGTTAAGTTACACTCTTCACGTTCACCAGCTCATTGAAGCCTCCCGACAACGCTCCGATGACCTTCCCGTTCTACAGATCGCGAAGCTCCCGTGTGCTAAGGGGTGCTCACCTGCAGTTTCCTCTTCTTCCTAGAGAGGCTTCCCGTCCAGTCGCTGATCCGTCGCATCCTGGCTTTGAGGGTGTCCTTCTTGGCACTATCCTCGGTTAAGGCTTTGGGCTTGCGACAGGGGAGGGTGAAGGAGCTGTACTGGGCGGGGTCCCTGTGCGCCACTCGGGAGGGCACGTCGATGTCCGAGGCAAAGGAGACGCGCGTGCTGAGGCTGGCGTGCGCGCCCACGTACTCATCAGAGAGGCGGATACCCGAGGGGGACAGGCTCCCCAGGTTGGCGTCTTTGTACAGTTCCCGGAGGGAGGACAGGGAAGAGCTTTGGTTGAAAGGCTTTTTGGCGTCACCAGGTGGGAAGCTGGCGTGGAGGCTGGGGTCAGGCATGCCGGGGGCCAGGAAGGAGCCCTCCACCTCGCTCAGCTCCCCGGCGTTGCCCCACGGGGAGTCGTACCAGGAGGACTCGGAGCTCAGGGAGCTGCCTTTGCTGGAGCGCAGGCGAGAGTCGGTGGGAGAGGGGCGGTGGCTGGGCGGGGAATCGGCGCCGGAAGCCCTCGTGGCTTCGGGCACCGGGGAGGCCCCGGGTGCCAGCGTGGGCGAGTAGCGCAGCAGCTGCACCGGCCCCCCGGAGGCCTCCGCAGGCACTTTGCCGTGGCTGCCACCGTTGTGGAACTCGACCCTCAAACACCCGTCCAACTTCCCCAGCGTCCGGATGAGCACCCGGGGGCTCTTGCGGTCCTCGCCCGGCGGCGTGGAGGCGACGCTCTCGTGTCTCCCATAGCAGTTGAGAAGGTGGCCGTTGCAGTCTCTGGAGGTGACGTGGTTATCCGCGGGCTGGTGGCCAACATAGTGGAAGCCGTTCTCGGGAGAGAAAGCAGCATTGTTGCCCTGGAAATCCTTTCCTGGGGCGTTTGTCCTGTGCTTGGAGTAGGCAACGCCTTTGGAGACTTTGCACGTGGGCCCACCGAGCCTGGACGCATAAGGCTGATTACTCTTAAAGTGAGAAAGGCAGCTTCGGGCCAGGGACCTGGACTTGTAACCTGCCCCGCCGCTGCCGTGACTCCACCCATGCATCGACTTCTCATCTTTTGCATGAATGCCACGTATTTTCAGGGAGCAAGGCTTTTGCTTAGCACCAGTGATAGTATTGCTGTGATTTTTAGATCCTTGAAGGGTGTACTGACTCTCGGAGTTCCCCATTTTAACCTAAATTAAGAACAGTTGCATCAGTGAGACCCATGACCTCAATTACATTCCATTATGACAGAACTTTCTAAAAAAAAAAAAAGTCCTACACATTACACAGGAAACAAGCAACTTCTTTCGGTGTCTGGCACATCTCATGGGAGTAGGGACAAGAATTATTGAATTGGCTCTCGCTGTGCAAGGCTGCTTATTAGCCAGACGGACAATATTGCACACTCAGGTGCTAGTTATTTTAAATACGTTATTAGTTGTACAATGTCAATTTAGAAATTGAACAGGCATAAAAATCAGCTTAAGGAAGAGATCTCCTTCAGGTTTGGTGTTGGGAGGTTTTGAACTAATGATTCTTGAACAGAATAACTGGAAAAGCATCTTTACTCTGTCAGTCCAAATACACAGATTTCAGCGATCAGAGAGATACATTTTCATTATACATAAACTACTGGTAGAGCTAACACCTCACCATAATATAGGAGATTTTTGCTCAAAAACTACCACGTTTGTAATAACCTGGGCACCAGGCTCTGCTGGAGCTTCAGGAATACCACAAAAGAAAAGGACTAGAAGTCCTCGAAAACAAGGCTGAGATGAAAAATAGGGGGGGAAATAAGAGTTCTCATTTGGGGCAGAAAAATATTTTAATATTTTTAACCTCTAGAGTTTTTCTAAAGACTCAGGCATCCTCACTTTAGAACATAAGGAGAGAAAAAAGTTTGAAGGTGACTTGTTAGAATGTGGCCATCAGAAAAAATTAACAGACCCTTTTACTTCCCTTTAAAACCCCAATTTGCTCAAAGAATCACTAAAGCCAAACTCAAAGTGAAACTTGATCCAAACCTCTCCCCTTGGTTTTTCCTTCTAACCAGTATGTCACTATTTTAGGCAAGTGGGAGGTGATGCTCTTCCAGTTGTTTTGAAATATATTTAGGTTTTTTATTTTAATTATTTTATATCTAAGAATATATAGCTATAAAGCAGAAGTCAAATGGATTGACTTTGGTGGCAGTTATCAAATATTTTAAAACCAAAACCACTGGACCAAATAATTAAACCTTTGCTCATTACCTTAATCACAGTCATGCAATGTGCCGTGACCCCCAACGCAGGTGAGCTGGTTTACCTGCAGTCTGGTTCTCGCTCTGAGGAGCCGAACGGTCAGTAGGCTTTACATGGTCTTGGGAGGGAGGCAGCACGTTTAACACACACGGACAGTGAGTCCATGAAATGATCCTGAAAAACAGAAATATGAGAAAACTCCATCAAGCATCTGACATCACGCTCCCTAAGTGAAAAGGGAGGTTTAATGTAAATTACCTGAAGAAATAACTGGTGTCCAGAATCACTGTCAAAATAATAAATGAAATGTCTGTGAACTGCTTGGTTCATCAGGGTTGTTTAGAAGATGTGATGGAAGCCAGAACTGCCCACCCAATCTCTTAAAGGCCACCGGCTCAACACGGTCTGCAGTCAAATGCATGCCTTTGTTTCGGGGAGAGCAGGAGAGAGTGCGGGTGAGTCATGCATGGCTCGTCTGTCACCACTGCCAGGAAAACAACTCTCTGACTCACAGCACTGACAGGACTGCAGGAGCATCCTCCTGACTGGACCAAAGCCGTCCACTGTTCTCTGTTTGACTAAGCAGTAAAAACAAACCCAAAATGTAAAATCACAGTGAACAGTCCTTCACTAAAGCAACCTACATTTTAGAGGCAGACCCCATAAATGTTCTCAGGGGCAAGAGGCCACCTCTCAGGGATAAGGTAGGGTTTTTTTCTTTGTTGAGGGGGCGGCCAAGATGGGGAGGCTGCCAGTGTCCACACACAGGGTTGAACACAAAGCCGCAGACACAGAGAGCATAGCGGTGAAGGTTCAGCGGTGACTGTTCGGCTCCTTGTACAGATTTTATTTGTAATTGTGGTAAAACATGCGTAACAAAGTTTTCCATCTTAACCATTCTGAAGAGTACGTTCAGCAGTGTTAAGTACATCAACACTGTTTTGCAACCATCACCAACATCCGTTTCCAGACTTCTTCATTTTGCAGAACTGACACTCCGGACCCATTAAACAGAAACTCCCTACAGCCCCTGGCAACCACCATTCTACTTTCTGTCTCTATGAATCTGACAACTCTAGGTACCTCACATAAGCAGAAGTATTTGTCTTTTTGCAACTGACTTATTTCACTTAGCATGATGTCTTCAAGTTTCATCCACGTGGTAGCAGGTGTCAGAATTTCCTTCCTTGTTAAGGCTGAATGACATTCCGTTAAATGTATACATGATTATCCATTCATCCATCCATAGACACTTGGGCTGCTTCTACCTCTCGACTACTGTGAATAATGCCGCTATTAACACAGGTGTTTAAATCTCTCTTCGAGACTCTGCTTTCAATTCTTTTGGGTATATACAAAAGAAGTGGAAACGCAGGATCACCAGGTTATTCTATTTTTAATTCTTTGAGGAACCTTCATACTGTTTTCCACACCAGCAGCACCATTTTACATGTCCACCATCTGTGTACCAGGGTTCCAATTCTTCCACATCTTCACTCATACTTGTTACTGTCTAGGTTTTTGACAGTAGCCATCCTAATGGACATAGGTGGCATCTCATTATGGTTTTCATTGCATTTCTCTCATGGTTAGTTATGAGCATCTTTTCATGTGCTCATTGGCTATTTGTAAGCTCCAAAGAAGCTTACTGGCTTCTTTGGAGGGTGCAGCAGTGACTTTTAAAGTTAAGGAGAGGCAGCTGGGCATGCGGCAGCTCACATCTGCAATCCCAGCACTTTAGAAGGCTGATGCAGGAGGGTCAGATCGCTTGAGCCCAGGAGTTCAAGACCAGCCTGGGCAACATATTGAGACCCTGTCTCTACAAAAACATTTAAAAATTAGCTGGGCACGATGGTGCACACCTGTAGTCCCGGCTACTCAGGAGGCTGAAGCAGGAGAATCGCTTGAGCCCAGGATTTGGAGGCTGCAGTAAGCTGGATCACACCACTGCACTCCAGCCTGGGCAACAGAGCAAGACTCTGTCAACCAATAAATAAATAAATATAGATAAATTTAATGAGAGCGGAAGCAATGACACTGGCCCTAAGTTCCTCTAATAAGGCCAAAGACAAGTCTCCTGCCTGGGTCTATCCACACAAATACATTTTAAATTTAAAAAAAGAAACAGTGAATAGATTTTTCACTTTAGCCATCAGCAGGAAATCTAATGGCTCAATGGAGTCTATTAACACGGAGACCAGCATCGAATTAATGAAGCCTGAAATGGGGCCCACTATAGGCTACTGGCATTTGCCTTTTAGGTTTCTCCCACACATCTGAAAAAGGGACAGCCACCAGTTGACTCGCCCTAAAAACTGGCCACATCTCTGACACCAGAGCTGGACCACGAGAATCCCCACCTTTTAAAAGTTCAAAACCTGAGCCGTTGGTCTTTCTCAGCTACCCTTTCATTTTTTAATTTAGGGAACTAAGAGTGGCCAGAGAAGCTCCTGCTGTTGCTGCTCAGACCTTCACAATGACTTGATCAGAGGGAGCCTTTGTGTTTGTTTACTTTTGTTTGGACCATGGTAGTGATGCCCCTAAAGCTGGAAGGCTCCTGGCTGCCTCCCTTTGTCGTGTGTCCTGAACTGCAGCGCACACACACAGGCAGCAAGCTCTCCAGAGCTGCTACCGCGAGCCCGTCCGTCTCAGCCGCTGACAGACACACAAAGGCTGTGATTCAAAGCCACAGAACAGCTCCAAGGGGGGAGTTTATGCCCCAGCAGCAGGTTGTAACCTAAACTCATCTTACTCCTTTTGCAATTAAATAGCGTAATTTCTTATTTCATGGGATATCTCAAAGCACACAGCACGAGACCCCATCCTATACACACAAGGCCTGAACATGGGGGCTTATAGTAAGTGCTCAATAAACACCTGTTGACTTGAATGAAAGCAACTTCACAGGGTAGAAGGTTGATCTGGACCCAGACCAAGGGCAGGAATCGTCCTTACTGGGTATGGTTGAAAGACCGATGTATATAAATCCACGAGGACATGTTTCCATGATTAAGCCAGTACAGCCTAGGGAAGAGCCAGCAGGGAGGGACACAAGTGAAAACAATGCGCATTTTCACACAGGCACGATGTTGACCAGCTGTTCCTCATGTCTGCTCAATTCAGGCAGAGGGGGAAAAAAGCAGCCTTAAACTGTAGCAGGAAGAATTTGCCCAATATTTATGAGAAATTTATTGACAGAAGGGTAATCCCTGGGGGCAACTGTGTAATTATTGTCCCTCCAGAGTTTGACAAATTGAGCAGATATTTATCTGTCATGCTTTAGCTATGATTTTTGTCTGGAAGCAAAAGAATACACAGGTCAAATTTTCAGCAACCTCTGGCCACCTGACTCCTTTACTAGGGGAATTTTGTGGTAATCAAGTTAAAAACTTTTTTTGTTGAAAGAAAAGGGGCTGAAAATTTTTTTTAAATAAAGCATATTTCCTGGGAAGTCTTTAAAAAAAAGAAAACAAATAGGTGAAAAGGGCCTGGTGTCTACAAATAGCAAAAGTACATATTTGGGAAACTATTAGAATTCTAGAGGAGGATGTTGGAAATACTCTTCTAGACATTGGCCTAGACAAAGAATTTATGAAGAAGACCCCAAAGGCAATCACAGCAACAACTATAATAAATAAATGGGACCTGACCAAATTAAAAAGCTTCTGCACAGCCAAAGAA
>NW_012148063.1:3818885-3837835 GCF_000956105.1 Propithecus coquereli | reverse complement strand
AAACTCGGACTTGGGGGGGAGGGGGGGCAAGGGCAACATACGTAACCTAAACATCTGTACCCCCATAATATGCTGAAATAAAAAAAAAAAAGTACATATTTGGTATAGTAACCTGCAATAATACGCATTAAAGTATGCTAACCTGCAACACATATGAGGAAACCAACCTGCGATCACACACACTGACACCCAGAGCTGGCAGAGAAGTATTTTAAGTGAAGTCACCCTGGAATGGTATGGCACTAAGACTGTGCATAGTTAGCAAACATTGTATGCTGTGTATATACTTTTTTTATAATTTTTTATTTACTGGAAAATTATAATAAAATATTGGAATTTGAAAAACTTGACCACAATTCCATGAACCTTAAAAAAAATTCCTTTCAATCTGCATTCCCTTCCAATCCCCATTTCACATAAATTGCTCTGTAGCTTTTTAAGCTAAAAA
This sequence comes from Propithecus coquereli, assembly GCF_000956105.1. Taxonomy (NCBI): domain Eukaryota; kingdom Metazoa; phylum Chordata; class Mammalia; order Primates; family Indriidae; genus Propithecus; species Propithecus coquereli. The sequence goes on along the minus strand of NW_012148063.1, from coordinate 3,837,387 downwards.
TCACAAACAAGAACGGGAGTTTTTATCCTTTTTTTAAACTGTGATCAATAACCACACCAGATATGTCCAGCGATGTGGAGGAATTTCACAAATATGCCACCACCGTCCCAACAACCAGTGTACCAGCGGAACCCCAGCAAAAAATAGCTTTCAGGAGGAAATTCAAGATTTACCTTTGCTTCATTTGCCTCGAGCCTGGACTTGCACTGAGGTGTCGGAGTCCCAGAGACCCCACTTCCTGTGGTGTGGCGTTTATAAGCAAAGAAAACCAGAATCCTGTGCATTTGCTTTGTCCCCAGGCTGAGGCCCTGAGCCGGCCGCCCAGATGGAACAACTGAAGGCAAACAAGAGGAAACCCCTGGGCGGGCGGATAGCGCTGGGACAGGGCCAGCAAGGAGGGCCGGGGGGCTAGGGCTGCCACACAAAAGCAGATTTATGGCTGGGTGAGACAGTCAGAGGAAGCTCAAGTTCTACCACTAAGAAGACACCAACAGGCTTCACGTCATTCCAGAGAGATCTTTACACTGAACTAGGACCCTCATCACTGTCCAAGGCAAATATTTCAGACAGAGGTACGCACCAGCCAGCAGTAACCTTAACAGCAATCCACTGGGTTCCCTTTACTTGGGGTGGCGAGGGGATAGCTTTAATCGTTAAGGAGACAAGTCTCAGCATTCTAGTCAGGTTTGTGTCAGAGAACCTGGGCTGCGGCCTGCTTCTGTCTCTCAACAGCACGGGAGACTCCGGGCAAGTCACTTACACTTTCTGGATTTCATTTTCCTCATTTGCAACTTGAGTATAAAAATACATCTGCCCTACCTACCTCACAGATTGAGAGCAAGTATGGAAATGTATGTGAAATCACCTAAAAAACTGTGAAATGCAACACAAATATAGAGTACTACTATTCATTTTTAGTCATAAATCTAATTTCGTATATTAGGACATTAGATCTTATTTTAACCGTGTCATTTCAGATGTCTCATTATCTATTAATTACTAAATTAAATATTACATATATATATTTGAAATATCCTATGTTCTACTGTTAGCATTTGTCCGATTTTGATCAATTCCCCAAATTATTACAGCATATAAAACTACCTAATTTGCAAACGATCTGTCAAATATCAAGACAGACATTTGATAATATCGCAGTGACATAAACCATGCACTTGCATTAGATACTCATGTTAGAAAATGTAAGAAAATAACCCAAACATTCACTGAACAACTGGGATTACCCTAAAGCAATCATTCTCAACTAGGGCAATTTTGCCCCCCGAGAGGGTATTTGGCATGTCTGAAGGTATTTCTGGTTGTCACAGCTGGAGTCTGCCACTGGCATTTAGTAGGTTAAGGCCAGGGATGCTGCTAAACGCCCTACAACATGCCCGACAGCTCCCACAACAAATAATTATTGGGTCCAATATGTCAATACTGCCAAGGCTGAGAAACCCTGCTCTGAAGTTTTACCATTGCCTGCGCCACTAAACCTGTGAAAATACAAGGACAAACGTGCCTAAAAATCTAAAACAAAGGCATTCAACTTTCAAGGATCCAGACTTACTAGTAAACTTTGTAAATATTGCCAGGATCAGCTTCTCTCACCTTGCATCAATGAACTACACTCAGCATGCACGAACTGAATACGGAGCCTTGAAGGAGCTCATTTCTAATCGTTAAGACTTGAACCCAATTTGTATAAAGAGGCAGGCAAAAGGAACATCTGGTCTCCGCAGGAATAATGCTTAGGAAGGGTAATCCTTACAAACAAAGTGGGCAGAAAGCAAGCTGCTGAGAAGGGCCTCAAACGCTAAGCTTCCATTGTTGGGCCCTTGGTCCTCTTTCAATTCAGCAGGACTCCTTCCAAATGCATATTAACAGATGAATGGATAAGCCCATTTGCAGTGAGGAATGCCCTCGGAGCAGGATCTCAGTTGACAAGCATGGCTGGTATTCAACAGGGGGAAAGTAATACATTCCACAGAGACAACAGCCCAGCTTTTTGTCCAGTTCATCACCTTAGTCAGTCAATTTATCACAAGCAGGGTCTGGGCACTCACACCTGTTTTATAAACATCCTAACATCTGCACCACTGCTTACAGAAAGCTGATCAAACTATGGGTCATGGCCCATTGTTGGGCCATAAAATTCATTTAATGAATTGATACTAATTTTTTAAAATTAATAGAATGGAATAGAACAGAACGGCAAACAGAATGCAATAAACAGAACAGAAAATACCAGAATGCATGCTAGTATGGGTAAACATTGTTTTATGAAACTAAATTCTCGTGTGTGCTTGTGTGTTTGCCTGTATACCGGGTTGTGAAGTAAAATTACATCTTCTTGAGTAGCAGCCAAAAAAAAAAACCAAAAAACGTTTTTAAAAACAATGAGTTATAAAACCTCAAGTGGCAGTTTCGTCAGAATGACACATCTGTTCTAATAAGACCCAAGGACAACCAAACTCCAGAGTCTCAAAATGTTTTTAAGAGGTCATTATCCAAGGCAAACACTTCAAATAGAGATAGGAAGAGCCAGATAAAAAAGGACTGTCACTATCCATGTGCAGCTCTGGACACGAGAAGTTAGGCCCATGGTCCTCAACCTCATGCACCCTACAAATTAAGAGAAACTTCCACTGTACACTCAAATTCCTCCTAGAAAAGTTAGGAATGACCCCATAAGGAAGATGGCTGAAGAAGTGCGTCTAGAGGGATGAGTGGGACTGTCAGATGAAGAAAGGGAAGAAGGGAATTCCAGGGAACAGGAAACAGCAGCTCGGAAGACCAGTTGCCCCACAACCACTAGCAGAATCCATAAGGGACTGACTCTGCAAGTGAATAAAGTGTGAATAAAGTGCTGATAAGGACTGCAGGGCCTGAACTGCATCAGGGACAAACTTTGAAGGGAGGAGGGGGAGGAGGAGGAGGAGGAGGTAAGGGAAGGCGGCATTGTGGAGAGGGGAAGGCAGTGTGGAAGAGGGCCAGGCATCTTCCCACCAGCCCTCACACACCCATCCACCCCACTGTCCTCAGAATCACCACAGGGTGGACCACCACCTAGAGATACTTTGGGACAACCTCCGGGGAAGGAGCCCACAGGAGCCAATGGCTCAAAGGTCAATGTAGGAGGTAGCGTTGGCAAAGGAGGAAAATGTTCAAAGTGTTGGCAGAAACTTGGAGGACTGAAATGAAATAAAAAAGTTCCGCTCAACAATTCAGCATCGGTGTTTGGAGACCCTCCCAGGAGGGAAACAAACGTGAGAGATGGTGCCATCCCTTCCCCAGAGGGGCTCGTTAGCTTGTGTGGCGGGAAGGAAATTCCAAACATGCAACATTTGGAGAATCGATAAGAGAATATTACAAGTTTAACAGCGCTGAGTTTATGAGAGAGGTGGTGAGACCAACGATCCCACAAATATTACTGGTATGTTTTTGGAATGTCAAGTAAATTCAATGGCCTGGCTATATCTGAGCCATCACAGAAACTGAAAATATTTCAGGGACTTAAAAAAAACAAAAAAAACACAACTTTTCAAGCAAAATTACAGAATCAATTTGGTCTACAATGAAATAATCCTGGTAAAGACAAAACGTTTTCCTTATTTTTCTTTTGGAAATTATCAAAATGCATTTCACACATTTTCACCCAGGCTCCTTCAAGGATAGTTAAAAAAAGAAAATACACCCACACACACACATATCAAATACTCAGTCCCACTCTACTTCTCCCTCTAGAGGTGGGAGAAAATGTGTTCAGCATCCCAGTCTCTTCTACAGACCTCGTGCTGTTTTGGTGACCACTAGAACCAAAGATTCAAAGTTGTTAGCAAAACTTTTAAACAACTAACTCTCTTTTGTAACTTATAATTTTGTAGATTTAAAATTGTTAGTGTGACTTTTAAATAACTTCTCTTTTTTAAACTTTGTGAGCTCCGGCCATTCCCCCCGCCTCCCAGGCTTTGCACGGTCTCCAACAGGAGCTCTCGCATCGAGATGTCAGGCTGCGCTCACACGGCTTCTCGATGACCACGGGGACCTCAATGTGTGTGTCTAAGGCACATGCTTCAGGAAATCAGAAGCAGACATCGTACTCCTAAACCTCAATCACATTCTGTGACCAAAATATACCATGGTAATTGTACCAAGTTATTCTTGGCAAAAAATATTTCTTCATTTATACACCGTTCCATTTAAGTTAAAAAATGAAAAGGCTTAAACCACACACTTTCTTCCTCACTTAAATAGGTGCTTTCCCCACCCGCATAAATGTGTGACTATTCTACTTCAACTAGGGATGTCGCCCGGCATGAGAGTTCACTTCTGTGAGTTTATGTCTTAAGGCTACAACGTAAGTTGTCCTTGAGCCTGCAAGTAAAATTTAAACCAATCATTGCTGAAATTTTCCTTAATTCATACAATTATTTACAACAAACCTGATAAGATTTTAGCTAACAACTTTACAGAAACTTTCGGGAAAAAAAAGTTGTATAGTATTAGTAGGTGTAAATTTTCTAATTCACAGGAATTGAAAAATTTTGGTATCCAAAGTAGATAGACACATGGAGGGAGGGATGAACGCTGGTACATGCCGGGCTACGCCAGGCACAAGAACGCTCACAGCTTGCATGATCATCCCTGTTTTATAGAAAAGGGAACTTTGGCCTCCAAGCGTTAAATAATTTGTCCAAGATCACTAAGAGGCCAAGGTAGTAATCAAACATGGATCTTTTAAATCATTTTTTAAATATATATTACATCAAAGGGAGGACTGAACTCTGATCTTTTCCTTGCCCCGCCCCCCCCAGCACCCCCTCCAAAAAAGGAAAAATTTTCCTTTCTAAGAAGGTCTGGTGGCCAGGTGTGGTGGCTCATGCCTGTAATCCTAGCACTCTGGGAGGCCGAGGCGGGAGGATCATTTGAGCTCAGAAGTTCAAGATCAGCCTGAGCAAGAGCGAGACCCCGTTTCTACTAAAAATATAAAGAAATTGGCTGGACAACTAAAAATATATAGAAAAAATTAGCCGGGCATGGTGGCGCATGCCTGTAGTCCCAGCTACTCGGGAGGCTGAGGCAGGAGGATCGCTTGAGCCCAGGAGTTTGAGGTTGCTGTGAGCTAGGTTGACGCCACGGCACTCTAGCCCGGGCAACACAGTGAGACTCTGTCTCAAAAAATAAATAAATAAATAAGAGGGCCTGGTGAATCATGCCTACAAATGATAAAATCTCAGTAAACAGGTTTTTACGATGTTGTTTACTTCCCAACCTGATTCTGGTATAGCCTCACATGAAAGACAGAAGACCCTTAAACATTCCTTTCAGCTGATTCCTGGTCTTTTGGACAAAACCTAACTCTTTCAGCCAATTTTCAGCCAAAGAATCCCTAAATCCACCCATGATTTGCAAGCCCCCAGTTCTAGATGTCTTGCCCTTTTTGGGCCAAACCAATGTATGTCCTCCATGTATTGATTTATGATTCTACCTGTAATTCCAGTCTCCCTGGAAAAATGTATAAAAATCAAACTGTAACCCAACCACGGCAAGTCCACTTGCTCAAGGTTCCTTGGGCGTGGCTCTGAGTCACGGTCCTCAAATTTGGCTGAGAATAAACCTCTTTAAATTATTTCAGAGTTTGGATTTTTCCATCCACAAAAGTAATTTTAAATTCTTCTTTACTTTTTAATGTGAAAATATTTCATGTTTAGTTAAAAAGTACACTTTGAGGCTCCCCTTTTATAAGAGTGGTGTAATCAATCTATGTCCCTTTCATACATAAAACACTGAAAAAATCCTTCTCTAAAGCATATCCTTTTTCCAAGCAGCAAAGGCTTCCATAGGTGGGGATGGGGAGGTGAGAATGAAATGAAAAACTAAAATTTTAAGTTAACTAAGGAGCTTTCAGATTAAAGTACTTATTGTATTCTACTGCTTTACAAAGAACATTGCACAAATTTTGCAATTTCCTTTTTGTTTTCTTGAAACTTTAAGCTTCACAGTCATTATCCTCAATATCAATTATAACTTAGAATATACCTCCCAAAGGCTGTGGGGGTAGGACACGGCCACCAAGACCAAAAGGGAAGGACAGGGGAGGGCTACACTCAAGACCACTTAATAACCAAGGGGCATCTTCCTGAAGCTTCAATTTCATTCAATGTGAGGTCATTTCAATACCGTTTCCTTAACAAACATATCATGAAGTGAAATATGAAATTTACATTTTTAAGATAAAATATAGAAGTCCAATGATATTTAGCATGACGTTATGTTGCTTCTGCTACCTCATCAGGCTTCCCAGGGAAGATACACTTTCACGGATTAACACAGTGTTTACTGAATAACTACTCTGTGCTAGACACTGTCCTAGGCCCCAGGGAGATGGCAATAAACAAAACGGATCCCCCTCCAAAAAAATCCCTGCTCTCATTTTAAATTCTTCTGTACTTGGAATGGAGAGAGATGAACAATAAACAAGGAAAATATATCACGTATGTCAGACGATGCTAAGCGCTTTGGTCAAACAGTAGGGAAGGGCAAGGCAGAGCGGGCAGTGTGGAGGGAGAGCGGCTGCCGGTTTTACAGGGTAGTGGAGGACGGGCTCACTGAATGGGCTGTGTAAGCCAAGGCTTGCAGGAGGGAGCCCCTGCGGGTTCCAGGGCAAGGGCATTCTAGGCAGAGGCACCAGAGAGAGCGTGCCAGGGGAAAAGGAGCAGGGAGGTCAGACAGGGGACACACAGCCAGTGGGTGCAGCCTTGAGGGACATTTTAAGGACCGTGGCTTTCACGCTGAGGTCGAAAGTCATCATTAGAGGGTTGTGACAGAGAAGGCCCATCACGGAACATATTTTTAAAAAGGATCAGTGTGGCTGCTGTGTGGATCTGGACTGTCAGCGGCAAAGTGGCAGCAGGGGACCTGCTGGGCTGTCACGATGACTCAGGTGAGAGCTGGTGCAGTCCAGGCGCGCGTCGGGGAGGCGGAGGAGCGGGCTGGCTCTGGACCCGGGAGAAGGGAGAGCACACAGGACCCGCAAGGAGGTGGAAGTGGGCGGCCACCGGAAGAATGGGAGAGGCAGAGTCGAGCAGGCCTGGGGGAAGGTGAGGAGTTCAGCGCGGGCCACGTCGGGTTCGAGGTGCCTGCTGGATATGTGAGTGGCAATGCCGGGCGCACAGCTGGCTCTGCCAGTCTGGAGTTCGGGGCACAGGCGGGCTACTCACCCACATGAAGATTTGAAACATAAACTGGATAAGCTCTCCCTAAATAAACAAAGGGTAGACAAGGGGGGCCCTGGGGAACTCCAACATGAAGAGGTCCCGGAAATGAAGAGAAACACATAAAGGAAATGGAGCAGTCGGTGAATTGAATTAAGAGGAAACCAAGGGAGCGTGTTGCCCTTAAAGCCAATCGAAAAAAGCTGCCTCAGGGAGGAGACTCAGCAACAACGTCAAATGCTTCTGATTCAAATAAAAACTGACAACGGAGCGCTGGACTTAGCAACGCGGAGGTCGCTGGTGAACTTGACAAGAGCAGGGTTGGGTGGAGCGGGATGGACGGGAGTGCGTCTGGGGACGAGGTCCATGAAAGTGAAGGTGGCAACCAGAGAAAACTCACTTGGAGAGTTTCACTATGAAGGGGAGAAGAATCGGAGGGTAGCTGGGAGGATAAAAGGTTTATTACTGTTGTGTGTGTGCATCTTCAGGAGAAATCCCAGCATGCTAAGGAGAACCAGAAGGAAAACCAGATGTGGCAGTAGAGAGAGGGGAAATGCCTCTAACGTCCTGGAGTGGGCAAAGGGGAAGGAATCTCATGCACGGGAGTCAGCCCTAGAGCAACTGCCCTCTTCCATCAAAGAAGCTTCAGGAAAAATATTTGAGAAAAACGAACATTATATACATGCAATAGGGCACTAAGATAAAAGGGCATCACTCCAATGAGAAACTCTTTGATAAATTATGTTTTCTTATAATTTCTATTTTTTCTGCTAGATGTCATGTTTTAAAAAAAAGCAAGTGAAAGTTTTGTTAGTTTCCCATTATTTCAGGGGTTTTCTTCTTGCTGCTGTTGTTTTGATTCATTTGCTACCAGCCTATCAATTTTCAATAGAATATATGTATATTTCATGAATTTATGTACATTTTTCATGAAGCTTTTTACTGTCTACTGCTTCCTAACATCATGAGTTTCCCTGGCTTACCAACGCCTGTGTGTGATGCTTCGCGTTCACTTGTCTGGAAGAGGCCTTTTCCACCTTCCAGGAGTAGCCACAGATGACAAGTCTATTTTCATTCTCTCTGCTCAGATTCTTTCAGTTGCCTTTAATCACACGGATTTTAGCTTTTGTCATTAGCAGCCTGCAAACTCTGTATCTCATTAGCCCTTCCCCACATCTCCGTTTTAGAAATCCTACTCTAACAATTCTGCAATCACAGAGTCAAGGACAAGCACAAAAGCAGGATAAGGATTATTCTCACTTTCCATTGCTTGAACAATACCCAGGATTTTTGAACCTTTATTTAAGTCCTCGGAACGCCCTGGACCAACTTCATCCCGACACTATCTGTGGTGCCCACCACATCCCTTTCCCAGAGTATAAATGATAACTTGGTCTATCACTTCATATATAAAGTTTATTTTTCCAAAAGTGTCTCATGTTACCTTGGCACTAAAGCCAAAGCTCATCCGCCGGGTTTCTGGTCTCTTCCATGGCCTCTTCTTTGTAAGGCACAGAACTAACAAAACCTAAACAGTCTTCTATTGGAATATAACCAAGAAACAAACAAACTCTTAATCTAAGGCTGAAACAAGAACAGATTGGCAGATGAAGTCTAATCAAAGCTGTCTTATCACATAGATGAGAGAAACACATGTGCACCTAAAGTTCTCTCTGGCAACAGTCAGAGAGATGGCGCCAGCGACCGAATGTACAACTTTGAACTTCATTAGGCTGTAAGAAAAACAAACGTCCTTGTCTCTGCTAGAGCTTTAAATCTGTCTGGTGTGGTAAGTAGGTAGGTAAATAGATGAAAGAAAGAACGAAAAAAAAAGGAAAGGAAGGAAGGAGGGAGGAAGGGGAGGAAGGAAATGGGATTGCACGTGTGTGTACACAGAGACGCACATACATATGCATATACATGTCTCTACTGATTTACTGAGATGTATCAGGACGTGCGAAAGTATTCCCGACCTAAGAAACAGGTAGAGCAAGAAAAGGACTAACTAACAGGATACCTGGACCCTCGTCCCAGCTGAGTAACTACCCATCTCTGGGACTTTGGACAAGTCACTTTAGTTCTGTGATTTTTCAGTTTTCCCATTTGAAAAATTGTCTGAAGTCTATTTTCAGCCCTAAAATTTTGTCTCTACCATGCTATGGACTATAAATAGCTGAAAATATACATTTCTTGGACACTAACATTAACGCCTTCTACCATTCATAAGCCTGTTTTAAACAGGACTGAGTAACAAAAAGACATTCAATCACTGTTATTAGAACAGTAAGAAATTCAGGTTTATCTGCTACATGATTATTACTTTTCACCATCTTTAACACTGCTGCTATTTCTTTCAATTCCATACCCTTATCTTTTTTTTTAAGCCCTTCTAATAAAGCCATTATTACTTTGGTCTCTATCTAAGGCATACTTAATTTCAAATGAAAGATGCAAATTATCCCTTAAAAATAAAAAGAAGTGTCCAAAAAGACCTTGTTCTGAATGTTCAACAAAAAGGTAATTATTTTTTAAAAAATCGAACAGTTTGTTTTTCCATTCTTGTGATACTTCACATAGAAGAATGGTCTCCAGTTCCACCCAGGTTAATATTAGTTCACTATTTTTTTTTATGGCTGAGTAATACACCATTGTATACATATACCACATTTTATTAATCACATGTACTCACCATTAAATTGGAACTAATCAAACAACACTTATGTGCACATATGGAAATAAAACTCATCGGGAATCAAGCAGGTGGGAGGGGGAGGAGGGGATGAGTAAATTCATACCTAGCAGGTACCATGCACACTATCTGGCTGAGGGGTGCACTTATAACTTTGACTCAAACTGTACAAAAGCAATTTATGTAACCAAAACGTTTGTACCCCTATAATACTCTGAAATATTATAAAATAAAAAAAAATCAATCACTAAAATCTAGCCATTGGGGGGGAAAAAAATCTAACAATTGATCTATAAGGATCATTTAAGGAATCTCACTAATCTCATCTATAATCATCACGTAAGTGGGTCTTACAAAGGGGGCCAAACCTAGGGGCAGGTACTGACGTGGTTACGTGCCCCATCAGATGTTTAAGAAGCACAAGCTCTGTGTTCTTTCATTCAATATTTATGGCGGCAAGAGGTTGCAGAGACTCTGCTCTAACTTGGCAAAATGAACTATGGCTCTGCTCAGACACAATCTCAGACCACCAAGACAGATCATCTGTTTTACTTAGTGGGTAAGTGAGGGACCATGTTGGAAGGATAATCTCCTAGCAAGGAGTCAATCCTTATCTTGCATGACCAGGCATCCTTGTCCCAGGCCTGCTCTAACAAGAGGGCTTTGCAAAGTCACTCCCTGGGCACTAAAGTAGTGAAAGAAGGTGTTATCTATCTGCATTCAAAACAGTGTTTACAGTCTGGTCAGTACAGATTTGAGTCATAAGGTTCTTCCATAGACTTCACTTTCTGTCTGCAAGCTCTGGAAAAAATCAAAGCGGGTGACAACTGTTAATCTGACCAGAGCAGAAGGCAGGCAGCGCTTGCTCCGTTCCTTCTCTAAATGCTTGCTAGCTCTGTCAGAGCGGCATTTTTTAGATTAAAAGGAAAAGTCATCTATAACATGTAACCAATTTTCCTATTAATTCTAACCTACCTGGACCACACTCACCATTCCTCCATCCCTAAGAGATACATCTGTAAAGGAGGTGAAGGAATTGACAACACACAGACCTAACACAACTGAAAAGGAATACAGGTTGCCCACCAGAAAATAACTCATAACCTCATCATACTGAAAAAGCAAGCACAAAATTTTAGAACCCCCCAGTGTGACGGAAGGCCACAGTAAAATGCTTCAACGTGTTAGGAAAAACTCTAGTGGCTGTTCAGCCATATCCTTAACTTTCCAGAAATTCTATAAATAATCTTCTAAGTTATAATGACTTCAATAAAGCTTCCTATTTCTGTCTCTCTACCTACCAATTTTCTGGGAATTACATGCTTGGCCAAATTAATGTAAAGCCAAGGAAGAGCTACAGCACAGCCAGGGCTCCTCCATCCCTGCTGACAGGCACACACGCTGGACGTTCAAGACTTCTTGTGTCGGACGCCCTACGTGAATGAGCCACCTCTGATGCATTAGAACACGAATCGATCATTCTACTTAAGCAAGGTACCCCCCACCCCAGATGACAAGGAATTCCATTTCTTTTTGAGAAAGTTCAAGACAAAAATTAAGGACAAACAACACTGAACACTGAACATCAAATTACAAGTTTGAAAAGAAACTCTTAAACCAAATAGCTCACTCAGCTAAAAACCGAAGCCAATGAAATTATATAATATCCAGGAAACTACAAAATACAATCTCTGCCACATTTGAATTTCTCTTCCTACCCTGAAAAAAATTAACTGGTCAAGATAAAGTAACAGTCATTAAAGCTTCAACACGATCAGACTGAGAAATGGTATTTTCTTGGGCCATTAGGAAAAGCAAATCCATACAATATGTGCAACCAGCTTTTGGAAAGTTAATTAGCAACATGGGGCAGGCAGCTGCAATAAATCACCAATAGGTGTTTGAAAACATATAGACAACACCCGACTTTAAAGGCAATAATTCTCTTTTGCACGGCAACGTGTGCAGCCTCAGTACAAAATAACGTAGAACAAAAGTAAGTCAGCATACAAGCATATATTGCTGAGGGAGCATTTTGAGAAACATTTATATCTCACATATAAAATTAAGTCTCAACTTCAGAAGGGAGGAAGCAAACATCTATAACCTTACCTTTGCCAGAACTTTGGATGGAGCCAGTTTTTCTCAGCGTCTTTCAGTTAATGGGAAAAGGTTCACAATGCCGGAGTCTATACACACATCCAAGAACTCTCTCCTTTCTGCTCCTGGTAAGCCAGGAAACAGTGTCTAACACTTCAAATGCTCGGCCGTTAAGAGCTAAAAACAGATCCTGTGCAATGCTGGATGTATTTTTGTCTGCTAGCTACACACCCTCATCATGTTCAATTTTTTCCATTGGTGGAACAGCATGATGCAGACTTCACCAGAAAGTGGTTTTCCATGGGCTGGCTGAAGCGATTAGCCGGGACAGCCCGGGACAGCCCGCCACCGTGCCTGAGAGCCCCGGCTCACCCATGACTGGGCTGTTGTTGGACCCGCATTCCACAATTACCACCAAAGTTCCATAGGAACTCAGCTCCCAAGTCTGCTGAATAAAGGTTTACTCACTGGGAGGGAGCCTCAGCTTCTTTTTTAAGCCCGTTAGCTGCAAGAATACACACCTAGCATCCTTGTGTTTAGAGCGGTAGTAAACAGTCTGCCTTCAAAACCACAGCTGGAATGCGATGGTCATAAAAACCCTGCCTCTAGAGCAGCCCTTAAAAATAATTTTATGATTTGCAAAATATCGGGTATACCCTTACTCGTGTTCCTTGCTTGAGTTATTTCTTTATTTTTTTTTTAAGTTAGCTGAACTACAGTATTTCCCACTGGAAATCCTTGTTACCTCAACATGGTGCTATTTTATAAAAAATGTGCATTAAATTCCCTTAAATAAAAGTTAGACACCAGAGGTTTGGAGTGTTTTTAAGTCTTGCTATATCCTTTGGTGACAGACTTTATATTTATAGAATACCCAAAAAATACAGCAACATTTTCAGATCATTTTACGGTACTTATCACGGAGTTGGGGCAGGGGCGCTGAATGGAAGAACAGGATCACATCTGTGTGGTGGTGTTTAAACTAGAATTATATTCTACAGAAGGAAACAGTTTAATCAGAAGTTTTCAAGATGTACAAATTCTAAGACACAGAAGTTATCCTGGGCAAATTATGTGGCAACAGCTTTTTAAGGTAATATTTTCATTATTTCAAAAATGTGAATGGATCTACATATGCAACAGACAAGATTCTTCCTTAATATTATAGACCAGATTTTACTACAGAGATAAAATTTTAATTCCTTATCTAGATGGAAAAAAAACCATAACTTTACATACGCATACATACATCTAGTTATACAAGTACACGCACATACACAAACAAAATTTTTTTCCAAATGTAGTTAATACACACTTGAAGGTATGTTTTCTAATCCTGTCAAACAAGAAAAGCCATTACTAAGATCATCAGTCTAATAGTTATAAAAATTAGTCTAACCTCCACAAAAATTGAAACATGAACACAGAACCCAGGAGTTTTTAGTGCTGGTGGGGTAGACCTGAAAAATCCCCTAATCCAACCCCTCACAAGGCAGATAAAGAAACAGAGACTTGAAGTGACGTGCACAAGGTCACCAAGCTGGCCAGCAGGCAGCAGAGCAAGGATGTACCACCCAAGTAACCACAAACCCGGGACTGAAGTCAGAAGGTTGCCACGGAAGCCAAGTCACATAACATAAAACACGGGAATTCCCAAAATGCTAAGTTGCACACACACAAGTATTAATACATCCTCTAGGTAAACAGGGAAGAAATAAGAATGTTAAGTCATTGAGCTCCTATTCCATCAGAGCCAGCAACATCATTTCTGTTACTAAAATAGGTAAAATAAAGTATCAGGCCTGATGTGCTGGCTCACACCTGTAATCCTAGCACTGTGGGAGGCCGAGGCAGGAGGAGCCCTTGAGGTCAGGAATTCAAGATCAGCCTGAGCAAGAGCGAGACCCTGTCTCTACAAAAAATAGAAAAATTAGCCAGGCGTGATGTTGCGTGCCTGTGGTTCCAGCTACTCGGGAGGCTGAGGCAGGAGGATCACTTGAGCGCAGGAGTTTGAGGTTGCAGTGAGCGATGATGATGCCACTGCACTCTAGCCCGGGCAACGGAACAAGACTCTGTCTCAAAAATATAAAATAAAATAAAATAACATAACATAACATAAAATAAAATAGTATCAGCCAGCGTAAAAGAAAGCCTTCCATGTATCTTGAGAGAGAAGGAAGATTGCTTGATGTGGAAGGGAGGAAACCTTATGTCAGAAGAAAGAAGGAAATCTAAAGACATGTGTTTCTGAAGGTGAACAAAGTATCAGAAGAACAATTAACTGCGTGGAAATACTTGCACACCCCTACTCTATCCCTGCTTCCAGATCTTCTTAGGACAATACATTTTATATGTAGATCCCTCTATGCAAGAACTGCCTGTAAAAATAAATTATCTCCAACATTCCTCAGACATTTCAAATGAGTTTGCATTGTCTGGTTCCATTTTTTATTACTGAGGTCATCCAAGTAACATTAGTTCTATAAATCTATAAAGTCACTTGGGGTTTCAAACTATGTAAGGTTTTTTAAGTTCTTTAGAATTTTCCCAACTATAGTAAAGTACTCTCAAGTTGGTTCTCCATCCTCGAATTGAAAAAACCAGCATATTTCCAAATCATAAAACTAGACTTGATCTTTCTAATGCTTCATTCTGAGATGATAATGTAACAGGACATATGTGTTAACAGGCATCTAAAATTAAATTCCTTGGCAACGATCTCTGAGAAACATGTAAATTACTACTTACGAAGTATTCTATTCTGAAGCATACAATGCAAAAGGACACATGTAAGAGCAAAAATAGCAAAGTGTTAACAATTACAAAATTTAAGTGGTGGGTTTGTGGGTATTCACTGTATAATTCTTTTGACCTTTCTATAGTTTTGCAAATTTTCTTAATAAAATATAGAAAGAAATGATATATGCACATACACACCCACCCCACAATAAGTCAATCTATAAAAAAACACCATGTTTTACTATATGCCTAGTCAAGACTATGCAAAAATTGTTGCTAACCTGATTGCAATCAAGGACATGAATATCCTACACTGTGTGTGCACACATGTGTGCAAAGATACGTCCTTGAGGGTTTCTGTACCTATCCAGAGAAGAGCTGGAGGGCATAAAATGATTAAGACGGGACATAGGAATGCCTCCAGAATGAAAAAATTTTGAGAGCCACTTTCACACGACAAATCATAATTAATAAAAAATAAGATGTAGTGGAAATATCTCAGGCTTCAAAACCAGTAGATCCTGGGCTGGAAATTCATCTCTTAGTAAAGTTGAATAAAATAGAGTTGACAAGAATAGTGCCTCCTGCAAATAAAAATATAAATGTGTACCAACCTGTAAACAGTTACCAGAAAAACTGACACTTAAAATATCATTTTTAAAGTGATATGAACTATCAGAAATTCAGAAATAATATTTCTGCTTAAAACTCAAAACACCCAACTCCTTATTTCATATTCTCCACTTTTGAGGTCAAACACAGGCTAGTACTGAAAGAACATCCCAACAAGCAGAATTCCTTATTGCTAACCTGTAGTCATGATTTTAATAAAGCAATAATAAGTAAAGGTTAAAAATATAAATTACTTTTATCCAAACAGGATTCCAAAAGATTAAATAATCCCTCACAAATGTAAACATCCACCTTTCCTACAATTACATCAATGAGCAAAGACTCTGCAATACTTCATGTGCTGGAGAGCTTTTCCACACGGTTTCTGATAGCAGAGCAATACTTCAGACGTGTGGGCAAAAAGAACACAGAACTTGAAAAACGGTGTTGTAAAAATGTCTCAGATGAAGGTGACATTAGAAGAAAAATCAGCATACAAAGTGTCCATGCAAGAATCCTAAGATCCTCAGAAATATTACTTGGGGAGGTGATTTTTCTCCCCATTTGATCAAAAGGCCCAAATTTAGCAAGTCTGTTTTTCTGAAACCAAAGGCTTCCAAACTTGCCCAGAGTACAGTGAGAACGTGCATGGGTGGCTTCCGTGTTGAAAACTCGTGTGGTCTGAAGGTCTGCCTCCCACGTGTGACGCTGAAAACCCACGCAAACGTGCAATGCATTTGCCACTCAGGCATGGTGCTCGAGAGCTAGCAAAACAGCTCCGGGCCCAGGATTTAGAGTCCCTCTGGCCTTACTTCAGATCCTGCTGTGTGACACTGGACATATCACTCAACTTCTCTGAGCCTCAGTTTTTTAATCTGTAAAGTGGGGATAATGGTGTAAATTGTTTAAAACAAAGCCTGCCTTAGAATGTTATTAGTAACTCCATAAAGCAGGGATTTTGTTAAAAGCATTTACTGTTGAAAGTCCAGTACTTTAAAAAGTGCCTGGCACATGGTGAATACCGAATAAATGTTGAGTAAACGCACGAATGAAGGAAGGGGAGATGGCAGTGCTGGTGGCAGTGGTGGCGAATGTGAAAGGAGGAATAGTGTTTGGTACCATCTATATCTTTGCGTCAGAAGCCGAGCAATTCCTTTATTTAAAATAAGCTACCGCACATGTGATCACTGCCCATCAAGCAAAACTTTCAGTTTCCCAGCCCTTCTTCGGTAGCGTTTTATATTCCAGGCTGCTTCGGTCTCAAGAAGACACCTAAAGAGCCCACCTGCCTGCAATCTTCATCATCAAGACAACACCACGATGCCACAGTGCTGGTGCCGGCCACACTGCAGAAGTCCCGGCACCTGCTGCTGTGAGTCAGGTCTCACAGCCACAAAATTAGATGACCCAAACTTTTGCTCCTACAAACCTTTTCCTGAGATGGCGCCTATGGCATAGTGACTGTACACTGTCAAAAAACAGTATCCTTCACACATGCTGACGGAGAAGAAAACAGAGCCCAGTAGATCAGCTTAAGAACTTAATAAAGTCATGCGCAGCATAAGGACGTTTCAGTTGATGGCAGACCGCGTAGTATCTGACAGTGGTCCCGTAAGATCATAATCTTACTAACAATATGACAGTGAGATACCACCTTACTCCAGTCAGAATGGCCATTATTAAAAAGTCCAAAAACAATAGACGTTGACATAGGTGCGGTGAAAAGGGAACATTTATATACTGTTAGTGGGAACAGAAGTTAATACAACCTAGGGAGAGCAGCATGGAGATTCCTCAGAGAACTAAAAGTAGGTCTATCTACCCTCGGATCCAGCCATTCCATTACTGGGTATCTGCCCAAAGTAAAAGGAGTCATTATATCAACAAGACACCTACACTCGTATGTTTAATACAGCATGATTCACAACCACAAAGCTATGGAATCGACCTAAGTGTCCTCCAACTGATGATAAAGAAAATGTGGTACACGTATACTATGGAATACTTCTCAGCCATAAAAAAGAATGAAGTAATGTCTTCTGCCTGGAACTGGAGGCCATTATCCTAAGAGAAGTAATTCAGGAATGGAAAACCAAATACCACATGTTCTCACTTATACGTGAGAGCTAAGCTATGGGTACACAGGGTCATACAGGGTGTCATAATGGACACTGGAGATTCAGAAGGGGGAACTGGGGTGGGATGGAGTGAGGGATGAAAAATTACCTATCGGGTACAACACACACTATTCAGGTGATTGGTACACTAAAAGCCCTGACTTTACCACTACGTAATTCATCCATGTAACCAAAAACCACTTGTATCCCTAAGTCTATTGAAAAGGAAAAAAAATTATTGTATTTTTTCTGTAGATTGTCCATGTTTAGATATATTTAGATACACAAATACTTACCATTGTGTTACAGTTGCCTACAGTATTCCGTACAGTGACCTGCTGTACAGGTTTGTAGCCCAGGAGCAGCAGGCTGTACCATACAGCCTCAGCATGTATGGCTGTACCACCTAGGTTTGTGCGAGTACACTTTATGATGTTCACACTATGACAAAATCACCTAAAGACACACTTCTCAGAACATATCCCTGTTGTTAAGCAATGCATGACTATATCAAATGTAAGTTGATTCAGGCAAATCCAGACAAATCCGAAATATAACAAATAAACAAAAAGTGCTGGTGAACATAGTTAACAACTTTGATTCTACTACCTCACACCACTGGTAGGAAAGGATGGTTAGTTAGTGGGCCCAAAAGGTCTCCATGGTTAACTTAGTTTTTCCTAGGATTATTAAGCACCACTTTTGTTGGCCTTGTACTATACTGTCACTGAAAAGCTTCTAATCACTCAATAGCTGTGACTTAAATACAAAATAAAGAATAAAATCAATTTTTTTAAAAAGCAAACTGGAGATGCCTTCAAAATCAATAGTCAATCTTAAGAAAATTCAAAATGTAATGCTAGCTTGGTATGTATTGCTGAAAAGCCACAGGAAATCTAAATTCCATAATATAAGCTTTTTCTAAGTGTTTCAAGGACATCGAATGTGAAAAAAAAAATTTTTAATGTAGTCAATTATCATGGAAATGAGAGTTTTTTTTTTTGTTTGTTTTTGTTTTTTTTTTTTTT
>NW_012148063.1:3782749-3818282 GCF_000956105.1 Propithecus coquereli | reverse complement strand
GTAATATTTATATGTAAATGATAAAATCAGTATTTAAAATCATGCCACGTAAAAGAAACCTAGAAAATGAGTTTCAGCTAGGTAAAATAAAATTTCCAGGAGGAAAAAAGTTCTTTAGGGCAGCAGTCCCCAGCCTTTTTGGCACCAGGGACCAGTTTGACGGAAGACAATTTTTCCCCAGGCAGGGGGAGGCGGGTTTGAGGCCGTGATGCCAGCGATGGGGAGCGGCTGTAAATACAGATGAAGCTTTGTTCGCTCTCCCGCTGCTCACCTCCTGCTGCGTGCCCCCCACCTTCCTAAGTTTCATGCAAGACAATCTTTTCACAGGGTAGGGGGAGCTCTGTGGCCCGGTCCTTAACAGGCCACGGACCGGTACCAGTCCACAGCCTGGGGGTTAGGGACCTCAGCTTTAGGAAATATGCTTGTAAAATCCTGGCTTATAAATACTAGACACTAGATGCATCTGTTTACAACATTTTTGAAGAGTTATATTGGAACATTTAAGAAAGCACAAGTAATCTGCCAGATATAAATGTAATTAAAGTGTTATATTTAGCCTCTCAGTCAACTCACAATATTTTCTTTTTATGCACTGAAGTCAAACTGTTTAAGCTGAAAGGTTCCTAGTAAGTTTAATTCTGAGAATAATTGAATCTGGAGTTCCAAAGAGACCAGACAGGTCATCTCTAGCCTAACTTTCCTTCTAATTTGAGAACCTCCTACAGTATCCTGACAGACGGCCCACTTTCTTTTACCTAAATACACTGAGTGATGGGAAGCTCACAGCTCTGTTAGGGGGCATATTCCATTGCTAAATAACCAGTCAATAGATGAGAACTCCTTCTGGCAACTCTAAATCTGTCATTCTAAAAATTCCACTAATTACTTGTGGTCTTTCTAGCATTATTAACCCACATCCTACTCCTCTCTTTCATCCAACCACCCTACAAAAAAAGTCAATTCCCCTGGCCTTTCCCTGCTCTCTCTCCAGCCCAGCTCTTCCCTCTCTCCTGGTCTATCTTCACAGTGAAGCCACAATCACTCTTACAAAGCAAAATAAACAAAGCTAGATATGTTCTTCCCTAAAAATCAGAATGCACACAGAACGGAGTCCTAGACTTCAATCTATGCCTCAGTAGGCACAGAGCCCATGCTCTTGGTTACACTCACTCAGGAAACAAGGTTACTGGCTCCATATGGGGCCATGAAGTCTTGGGACAGGAGGGGCTCCACTGGAGAAAGCAGAATGGAACACAGTTCCAGAGTTCACAGACACATGCAAATTCCACACTGTTCCCACTTCACCAAAGAGACCCAACAATCGCTGTTAGGGAAGGCAAGGGAGATAGACGTGCGACCGACCAACTCTTCTTCTCCATGTCCATGGGGGATGGAAGGAGAGGAAATGAGATGTGTCTGATGACAGAGGGAAAGTGTAACTGTCCAAATTAAGGGTCACATTGAAATACCTTCAGAGTCACTGAAAATGTATGAGTGAAGCAGGCCTGAATACAGCATTCCTAAGACACAGGAACCACTTGTTGGCAAACCAGGCTTGTGCAAGTATTCTTCAGCACACATACAAAAAATGATCTCTTCTATTTTTCTTGACATGAAATTTCATGGAAATATTTTTAGTTTTTCCAGCACTACTATAGACAATGATAAAACTTTTCTTTTTCAGTTTTCTCCTAATTCTACTAAAAGAAAACAACTTAAGTAGATGAAAAATAGCAAGTGACACTCAGTGCTGGGGAGACTGCATGGGGTGGTGGGGACTGTGGCAAACTGGCCCATGATGACGCAACCATAAGGCCGGCAGCTGCACAGTCTCAGCTACCCACTTCCAGCTGCAAATACAGAACCCAGTGTTGCCAGATGAACCACATTTTTAAGAAATAATTTTCAATGTTTAAATGGAGGCAACTAATTTAAATTTAGTCAACACATTCATCTCAGACACATTTTGCAGGCCAAAGGTTATCCAAAGCCCAGACCCAGCCCAAAATCCACCAGTGTGCAAGCTCTGATGCAAATGACAAAACACAAACAAGAAAATTCTCAACCGTTGGAAACATCTCCAATGAAGACAATTAGCAGTGCCAACTCCCTGGCTTCCTCTCGGGGGCTACATCTCACCAACCAGGCCAAGGCAACCAGATGTTCGGCATGGTTTTGGAGGAGGGTCACTGATGGGAAAGAGGCCTTGGAGAGGACCACAGAGGCCATGCTATTCTCCTTCCTGGTGAGCGGAGGAACCCCCTCTGTAGGGCTCTTCACCTGCAGCCAACCAGCCTGCAGACACCACATCCTTCCCTGAGAAGCTCACTGTTGCACATGGTTGCCACCCCATTTTCCCACAGCTCCATAAGAAAGTCTTCCTTCAACTGCCACCCATGGGTCCTCATGCTTCCCTCCAATGCAGACCACGCTCCCCTTACACATCACGCCTGTCAAGCACCTCAAGGCCAGAATTAGGTGCCCCACTCAGTCAACCAGCTTACTGCTTTCCAGGCTAAATATTCAGTTCCCTTCATCATTATGTTGAGAATGTAGAATGCTATTTCCATACATTCCAACCTGGATCGCCTTCCTCTGGATATCAATGCTCACCTTACATCTAAAGTCTGGGGAAAGGAAAGACAGACACCCAGGGTTACTAAGCACCTCAACCTGTCAGGTGGGCACCATGCCAGGAGTGTGACACCTATTTTCATATTTAATTTCCACAGCGATCCTCTTCGAGTTGTATCATCATCACTATTTTGCAGCTGAGGAAACCGAGGCCAAGCAAAGTTAAGTAATTCGCTGAAGGCCACAAAACTAATACGCTGGAAAACTCAAGCCAAGTCTGTCTGACACCAAAGAGGCAACAGCATTGTGAGAAAACGGTGTGCTCACAATCAGTTTCATTGTTATTATAAAGTTGTTAAAGGTATAATTTATTATAAGCAAGTCTATTCTTTCTGGTAATCTCAGGAATAGACTGTTATTTTCAATGAAAACAAATGTAATGCAAAAACTTGTTCTCAAACTTGTTACCATTTGATGATTAGTACCCAAATATATTGTTTTTAAACCCAACTGGTATATTGAATATATAAAAATCTGAGCATATACTAAATAAAATAGAAATTTATATATCACATGTATTAATATACTTAATCATAATCATTCTATGAGGAAAATACTTTGATTATTCCCATTTTACAGAGGAATAAACTGAGGCACCAAGAGATTAAATAACCTACTCAAGGTCACTTAGCTAGGAAATGCCAGAGACAGGATTCAAAGAACGCAGGCAGACTCCAAATATATCTAGACCTCAGGCTTTTGAAACAGATGTATTTCAGGAGTGGTTCTGAACTTCATTAAAGTATAAATTAAACAC
Organism: Propithecus coquereli; assembly: GCF_000956105.1. Lineage (NCBI taxonomy): Eukaryota > Metazoa > Chordata > Mammalia > Primates > Indriidae > Propithecus > Propithecus coquereli. The sequence continues at coordinate 3,814,891 of NW_012148063.1, read as the reverse complement.
CTCTCCAAGGCTAATTAGGTATTACTTTTGAATACTCCAATGTAGATGATAAAAAAGGTCGGCACAAACAAAAGTTACCAATTATTATCAAAATTTCTAGCCTTAATACGTACTGCACTTGCAAATAAAGCCAGAAATGTCAGACAACTTCCTATTTACATGTAATATATTAAACTTGACAATTCTATGGGGGAACAAGTCACATTTGAAAAAAACTATCGAATAAACAACTAATAAATCTTCAAAACCTCCTTCAGTGTGAATAAATTTCTCACCATGTGATACTGAGAAATTTACACAACGAGCCTCATTTAACTGTTAAACTCATACATTTGGTCACAAACTATCTGTTGTGCAGCAGACAATGCTCTAGTGATGAAAGAGACAGTTCCCTGCCCCCTGGGACCTCTGCACCAGGGAAGGCGGCGACACAGCCAGCCGACACATAAACACACACGGGAGAAAACCACATGGGATGGATGAGCACTGAGCAGGGAACTGAGGTCGGCTGATGTGGTAACAGGAACTGGGTTGCCTCTAGACTGGAGTTGAGGACCCAAAAAGCACAAAGCAGTCAGCCAAGGAAAGCTATGGCAAATCGTTGCCTAGAAAGGGATGTTTATGTGCATGTACTTCTGCAAAGCAAGCGTGAACTGCAGACAGGGCAAATGTTCCAGCAACTACATGCAACCCTTCCAAACACTCTGGGGAACTGTTCAGCTTTCCTGCTTTGGTACTTAACCTGCGACACCAATACCCATTATGAAAACACCTCAGTTGGAATGAAATAGCCTTACGGTCACAGTTGGAATCTTACCTTTCCCTCAGTGGTGTCTTAATGTCCAAATCTGAGCTTACCTGATCTTACAATTCCAACCAGAAATTATACACTCTCTGTGTTCTGAAGCAGGAGGTCCTATCAGGTTTGGCGTTTAGGTGTGTGCTCTATCAGGATCTGACATCTAAAGAGATGGAAACTAAAGCTTCCCAGGCTGCATCTTCATCTAAGGTCCCAGAGTGGATCAGCATGCAGCTCTCCACACGCACTGCATCTGCCAGCATAGCAAATTAAAGTGCATTTGCAATAACCTACTCAGATTCGGAGCGCTGCTGTTTGCAGGAACCTCAGCTTCCAGCACCAGAGGAATCTACTCTGGCCTTCCCCACTCAGATCCTCACATAAAGAGCAGTTAACAGAGCTACATGGTGGCGCGGTGCTTAAGCAAAGAAATGCAGACTGACATACACTTTTAACGTGTTCGAGACACACAGTGCCTCACACCTACCCAGAGAGGAAGTGTGGAAGACACTTGGTGTGATCATTCATTCATCCAGAACGAGCTGGCTGAAGAGCTGTCTTTATCATTCATGCACAGCCCTGGCAAAAGAAAACAAACACACAGAGGGATGAGAAACAATTTTTCACAATTAGAATTTTGTAATTAAAGCTCAATTTCTTGGCATTCTGTTGTACCTTGGACTTGACACAAGAAGGGAGATTCTAAATGAGAAATCAAGGGTTAAGTGATTAACTACAAAGGAAATAAAAAGATCTTCCCACATCCTAATTGCAGAAGCAGATGTACTGCTCCATCCCAGACTTCATACGGCTAAGCCACTTTACAGACGGATGTAACTGGGGGGAGGAGGGAGGGAGAGAGAAAGGGAGGGGGAGAGAGGATAGATACAGATGGATGATAAATAGGCAGACAGACAGGAAGATGGATGGATGGATGGATGGACGGATGACAGACAGAGCGAGCCTACTGTGACAAAGCCACCACTCCAGGTGCTGGAAACAGAGCCATGAATAAGAAAGTCTCCACCCTCAATGAGCTTCCTTCAAATGGGGAAAAGAATTCCAACAAATAAGCAAAGAAAGAAAGAAATAAGAAAAATATCCTAGAGTGATATAGGCAATGTGACAAGTGGCTAAATTAAACTGAAAGATTAGGAAATGGCTCTCTGAGATGACATCGAGGCTGAGGTCTGAATGGCATTCAAAGTTAGGGGAATGGTCCCCCTGGCACAGGCACCAGCTAAGACCCTAGTAAGAAGCAGCATGTCTTCAACCATTTTCATGAATTCTGGAGCAGAATCCAAGTAAAAATGGGTAGCATCAAAGGATTAGGGTTTCCTTACTTATTAAACAGGTAGTGTCTGGGTCCTCTCACACTATGGAAAATAATTCCTTCTTCCTATGTGTGATATGCTACCTGGGGATATATCAAAATTCACGGCCCATTAGCCAACACACCAGAAAGTACTTCCCTTTTTTCATTGCCTAAAATGTAAAACAGATTGCTTTCAGAGAGTGAGACTTGTCTTTCCACAAGGCATGCTCTCATCCCTCGGATGTACACAAGACACTCCATTATGGCACTAAGGATGTGCTGCAGGGCTGCCGTCCTTGACAAAGAATGCAGCCCGCAGAGCCAGGGGATTGAGATGGGAGTTCAAATCCAAGCTTCCCCACGACCACCTGAGTGAGCTCAGCCTGGTTATTAAATATTTAGATCATCTGGGCCTCTGGTTTCTTCAACTATAAAATGGAAATATTTACCCAACAGGGTTATTCTAAGTATTTAATCCAGTAATGCACAGAAAATAATAAAGTGGTTGAAACATGTCAAATGTTCAAAGCAGCAGCAAATCACTACTAGACTTTCATTATAAACAGTCGCTACTGGGAAAGGTTGGATTATCACAATGATTGATGCTACAGAAACACATCTGTATAACTAGGCATAGTAGAGATGACAATTTTCACTTATATTAATGGAATCGTAGAATATCAGAACTGGAGTGGACCTTTTAAAATCAGCCCAAGTCGATCATTCTACAGGTGAGAATTTAAAGATCAAACACGGAGCCTGATTTGTCCAAGGTGATATAATTAGTTCAGAGAACATTTTCAGAAATTTTATTTTTGGCCAAGAATAAATAAAAAAATTCCAAATTCCACACTGACAAAAAATTTTAATTCACTGAGTCATTAAGCCAGTATGAACAAAAATATTTTTAAATGGTAAGAATAGAAAATTGAATCAAGGCTCCCTGGACTCTAGCTAAGTACATCATACTGGTAATATTTAAAAACCAAGAACTGTCATATTTTACTGATGGCCTGACAGATGGCTATTTACTAACCAAAAACTATAAAATATAACATCTGCCACATTTAAATATTTCCAATGATAATTTTGTGTCTCAAGCAGCTGTTATGTGACAGAGCTTTCCACACATGCATTCCTAACACCTTGACATTTCCTGAACGTGAGTTTTCTATTTTCCATGCCTTTGCATATACTGTTCCCTACTGGGAATGCCTCCCCGGAGGACTCCTAATTGCCCTTCAAGACCCAGCTCAAGTGTCTCTTCTTCTGTGAAGCCTTCCCAGATCACCTGCCTTCCTACCCCGAAACTCACAGGATTATCCTTCCCTCCTTCAGCTCGCCACGCTTGCTAATACAGGCAATCGCCTTACAGTTATTTCTTGTTTACCTGTCTGTCTCCTTTCCTAGATTTTAATTGCTTTGAAAGTGAAGTACTTTGTTTCCCTGGCATCTAGCATAATTCCTTACCCACAGGTGCTCAATAAATGTGTAAGTAGGTTGATGGAAGAATTGATTCACCAAATTGCTAATACAACATAACGTAAATCTGGCTTAGCCAGCTTTTCCATCACATCACCATGACCTAAGCTGAAAATAAAGGGAAGTTACAGTTTAAGTACTAACCATCTTGGATGGAAATGATTGTAGGCAGGATAAGAGAATGATTAAGCTTAGAGCATACTGGCTTCAACCTTGTTCCTTTTGCAGATGAAGAAAATGAGATCAACTAGACCTGTCACGTAGATAGTGGGGAAGCACTGGGACTAGAACTCATATCTCCAAACGACAACATCAGTTCTGTTCCCAGTGTGACAAATTAGTGGTTGCCAAGAATGCTCTCCCTTGGATCCCAGCCTCCTCTTCACGGCCTTCTCCACTTCTCTTACGTACCCCAGTGCCACACGAGCAATTAGGCTTCATCCAGCTGGGAAACAATCCATCTTCAACGAGTGGTTATTCTCCCACCAGTGTAAACTGGGCTTGCCTGCCAGTTAAGGTCATGTTTTAAGGAGAATTAGCAATGGGCAGGTACCGCAATATCTCATGACCACAGAAAGATCCAACAGAGCCCCCACGAGTATGTGAGTCTATGAGATTCAAGGTAATGCTAGGCAAACTATATCTATAATAAAACTCAAGCAGGTCTATGTTTTTAGTTACACAAAGAGTGTGCCTGTATCTAATAGCACGTAGGTACCGTGTGCAGACAGAGTCATCAGTCAACACATTTCACTCACGCTTTTCTCAGCATAAAAACCAGCCAGTCCTGCAGCCCTGGAGTTGCCTGCTTGCACCATGACATCACTTTAATTTAACATGAATGCATCTTACATTTTTTCCCTTGAATTTTGTGATGAGAAGTGATTAGATTTTTGCAGTGCTAAAGATTCTGCCTCCATGCCTTCCCCAAAAAGCTGAATATACATTTAAAAAGTCCACACCTAAAGAAATGCTACAACATTAATCAACTAGAAGCCCATTGTCAAAGCCTGGACCAAGTTCAGAGAGCCCGGAGCTTACTGAACTCTCACTGCTCAGTGACTCAGCGTGAGAGCCCGAAACGATCAGCACAGCTATCAGCACAGGTCAATGAGAAATTGCTGGGGAAGAGAACGATAAAGTTATAACCCGTGCCCCTAAAACCTGCTCCCTCCCCCAACTAGGTAAAAAGAAAGCATTTCTTACTGAGCAATCTCTCTCTCAAGTTCATGCCTTCTTCAAATTATATCCTCTTTGTATCCTCTTTGTAATCACCATCTCCCTGAATAAAAAAAAAAAAGTTTCAAAGTTTCGGGGTTTTCTTTAGCCTCCTTATCAGCTAGGCAGGTTATCAATTCAGAGACTCCACTTTTGTAGTGGAACAATACAGAAAGTGGGAGGTTCTCCAGGTCCGGGAATGAGAAAAGCAACTCCTGTCTCCGTTAACCCCTCACACGACCCAGGCTTGTGTGATTGGACAGAGCCTTCCAGAATCTCCACTCATAGGTGGATTATTTATTATGTCAGCCATTCAGGCCCTCAGAGATTTCAGACATAATGAACAAACCACGCCGCGACTCTTATTCCAAGGCATCAGGTAAGACTACATCATGACGTGCCGTGGGCCCTAACAATTGTCACCAGCCTCTCACACCAACACTAACACACTGTTCCCACACAGAGAACCCATGGAATCAGATGCTGCCCTCAACAAAGGAAACTGTAGAGTTACCCAGTGGACTATAGAATGTTAGAGAAGCTGCCATTCGTGACAAAGGGATGACTGATTACAAAGAGAATAGCAAGTTTCAGTCTATCTTCCCCAAAAAGCAGACTTCTGTACACACGGAGCGTAGTATTTACTGCTTATTATACAGTTACAAAAAGGCCCTTGTTATTTACAAAAAGACTCATATGAAACACCAAAAAAAAAGAACCGCTGGATGAAGAACAAGGTGTATCCAGCTGGGTCACCATATTCCCTCGGCTGCTGGTCACATCAGCCAACTTGGCTCTGTTTAGACACATCTTCCCCAGGATTCTCACCACGGTTCCTGTGTCCGGTGACAAAATTCAAGGATACACAAGTTAGCCCATTACAGCTTGAGTGCCTATGCACAGGGCATTTATTGAGTTAACTCAATTCAAGAAGTATTTGTGGAACATCTATTCTATTGACGTGATTACACCAAGCTTGGGAATACAGTGGTGACCAGAGCTTGCTTACAGTCTTGCAGGGCCAGTGAACAAGTAAGCCACCAGCCACAGCTCGTGGAGTTGACGATTACGGTCCAGGGGAATAAGATGCTGTGAAAGCAGCCTCTGGCCCATTCTTCAAGTAAGACCCAACCAACTACGAGAATCATAATGCCCACACCACAAAATTGCCTACATTCAAGGGCCCGAGGTGGATCAGAATAGATCTTTCTCCACAAGGATCCTATGAATGATTTAAAACAGGTCTACAAGTTCTTTGACACTCCTCTGGGGGGGGAGCAGGTCAGCCTGTGTTCCCTCCCCTTGACTCTGACACTAGGATTTCAATGGCTAGGCCAGAAAACGCCAGGAGGTTCACATCTGGTTTTCTTGGGGCACTTACCCTGAAGCCCTTGAGGCCACATATATCTGGCATCATTTTGTCACCTGTTGCCATATTTTCCAGCCCATAAGAAGACAATTCTAAGAATTCTATCCCATGCTTTGCCAAGACAAAAGAAACTGACTTTGCATTGGTGTCTGAAAGCCGCCACTGAATTTCAGCTTCTAGACAGAGGGATGGCCCTCATCCAGTTGATGGGCAGAACTCATTGGATATGGGAGTGGCTTTCTTCATTAGAGAACTACAATCTAATAATTCCTTATCATCTTCAAATGGGCCATGGCATCTGTGTCCCAAGAATCACACACATTTAGCATCGTGGAAGCTTGTGCCATATTGACATGCACTGTGTTTACGGCGGCACGCAGGTCCTATGGAAACAGAGATGAGGCAGACAATCGTATTGTACATAAGAAACTTGAAACTGCATGAGGCCAGACCAGCCAGATGACAGCAGCAGTAAACACTGCTTCCTTCTCCCTCCTTCCTGTGAAATAACTGTTGCCCATCTTGACTTTTCCAGCCCTGTCCATACTCAGAACCGTCCCAGCATCATCCCTAGCACCCGCTCAGAGAGAAGCGGAGAGAGGAGGCAGAATAAGATTCATAAGAGGATGCTTGTGTTTGGGAGGGGGTGTGAAACAGTGGCAAGGCCTCCCAATTAATGGTCCTTTCATATCCCTGGCCATCCATCGTATCTCCCCACCTAGTGAGCTTTGCCAACACAAGCTCTAAGCACGCTAAGGCTCTCCCTCTCTCACAGGCAAAATACCCCACTTTAATAGCCAAAGGAACTACTGACAGTCATGATCCGAATGGCTACTCATTCGTTATAGGAACAGTCTGCATTTGTATAATATTATCATTTTCTTTACCCTAACTTAGATTGAGTGAAGTGTTTTTCCCCCCCCAGTACTGAGGCAGCATGAGGATAAAATAAATTAAATCAAATGAGGAACCACTGAATAACTACTGAAATAGCAGATTAACACAATGTGAGCTTATTAAAAAAAGACAGCTTGGCCGGGCACGGTGGCTCACACCTATGATCCCAGCACTTCGGGAGGCCAAGGCAGGAGGATTGCTTGAGCCCAGAAGTTCGAGACCAACCTAAGCCATATAACAAGACTCCATCTCTACAAAAAAAAAAAAAAAAAAAAAAAAATAGAAAAAAATTAGCTGGGCCTGGTGGTGCACACCTGTGGTCTCAGCTACTCAGGAGGGTAACGCAGGAGGACCTCTCGAGCCCAGGAGTTTGAGGCTGCAGTGAGCTATGATAGCACCACTGCATTCCAGCTCAGGCAACAGAGCAAGACCCTGTCTCAGGGAGAAAAAAAAGTTACTTGAACAATAATAAAACCCAAGTAGCAGCCACCCTACAATAAGCATTTAAGTGTTCCTTAAGTGAAAGTCAGGAGGAAAAAATTGAGAGGATCTACTGACCTCAAAACAGGAAAGAAACATTTGTACATCACATGAACGGGCAAGCACTGGAAAATGCAGGCATCAAACAAATTCATCAGCCACTTTTGTATTAGGCAGTGTGTTCAAACCTGTAATAGACTCTGAGCCTCCCTATGGAATCATGTGTCGAACAGCAACAATTGCTTTCCTTGAAAGGAAATAGTTGTTGAATGACTATAAAAACGAGGGGGAGAATGGGGGACTCACTGAAGAAATGAACACGTGAACGAGCATGTGGTGATTTCGGCCAGTCACGTCCGTGCCCCCAGAACCCCTGAATTTAAGTAGAACATGGACAGACTTCTCCTTGCGTGACCTCGTGCTACAGACCGCCACAAATGACACACAGGTGACTAAAATATTTTACCCTCCTAATTTTTCAAAGCTGTCACACTTTTCCTTCCTGGAGACAGCACAAACTCATGATTCACTGGACAAGGAAATATTTTCTGACCGGCTGCTTCACTGTGGACCTCCAGGAAATAATGATTTCAGAGCCGTGAGCTTAGCCGAGAAAGTTAACGCCGTAGACCTCGCCAGAGAAGCCTCGAGTCCCTGCCGGCCAAGGCTCTTTCCAAGATCGCTTCAACTGTTCCCCTGCCCTCCGGTGACATCGCGCAAGTTCATCCCAAGGCCAGGGACGTTAGTCAGGATGTGAAACGTTATTTCAGATGCCATTTTCATAGCAACTTAACTACACACTATAACCTCACGATAACTTTAAAAGGCACCATCCTTGACGCTCGAAGATGCCACACTGTTTTTACCTGATCTTCTATTCAGAGCCAAATACTTAGGAAAAAGACGACCTGTGGTCATATGCCTTGCCTGCAAAATGTATAATTTTATTTCTGAAAATGAAGAACTAGTGAGTTTTGTAATAACTTCACTTATAAACTCTCTTCATAAACGTTTTAATTCCCTCCCACTGACAAACAGTACAAGTGAGATAAGCAGGTACCAGCTCGCTGAGGAGGCCCTTGTGATACTTGTGTCTGTGGAAGTCAGAGATAAGGTTTTGAACAATGCTAACAAGTACAAAACCGATGGCCACAGAACAGATAATGGCGCCCTTCTGGAAGGTGAGAGAAACACTTGACAGAAGGCTACTGGGGGTTTCGATTCACCAATTAGTTTTGCAGAAAGGAGCACGTGTTAGAGTTCCCAGGGGTCACAGATCTGTCCCTGTGTCATTCTACCACTGTGAGCAAATCAAAATGACCCAAGCAGCAAATCCACATGAGAAACTGTTTGAAGAAAGGAAACGCCAGGATCCATAAAGAGCGAGCCCAGAGTTTGACAAGGTGTCCATCTGGACCTCCAGCTGCACTGACTGCAGCTGACGACTCACTCATTTCACATTCAGTGACACTGAAATTCCAATTAACGGTGCACGTGCCGGGCGCTGTGACTGCGTGACACGAGGATGAATCAGGCCCAGCGCCAGTCACCGAAGGGCACAGGGCCAGAGGGGAGAAAAGGCAGCAAAGACACTTGATAAATTATATAAAGAGGAAGATAAACTGGCCATCTCGAGTGGGAGCAAGACGGTGCTATGAAGAAGGATTCCAGAAACTTTCCTTGGTTTACAAAAAAGAAAAACACGAAAAAACAAAACGAAATCCATCCAACCTATCCAAAACCAAGATTTTCAGCAGCAAGTCGAACTAATGGAAGGTATACTTGGGATCCAGCCAGGAAAGGAGAAGAAAACAAAACATGCAAAGGAAAACGTCAACTTCTGTAATGGAACAAACGTCAGAACTTTAAAAAAGATTTGGAGGATGCGTGGACTTTATTTGCAAAGAGATAAAGGCAGATGATGCACCCATTACAGGAAGATGGGCTGGGGGCAAGAACGAACCTGGTGGGAGGACCAGTGTGCACAGGAAGCAACCCCCGGGGGCCATTCAGACGAGGGAGAGGCGAGATCAGGCAGATGTCAGAGCAGAGCTGGAAACCGGCCTCGGAGAACGTGTCCGACTTGGACGTGAGGAACCAGAGAGGCCCTGCGTTCTTGCGAGGAGGACAGCACGGAGAAAAGACAGAGAAATCAAGTTTGAAACCCACAAAAGCCACAGAGCAGCATCGAGCCTGAGGAGGCAAGGCGTGGAGTGGGTGCAGGGGAGCAGATCGGGACACCTGCTGCTGACGGCTACTGAAGTCCAGGCAGTCACCTGGGCTTGCTGAACTAGAAGACCACTTGGAAAGCAGACGTCAGAGCCGGCAATCAACAAGCTCTGTCCCACGGCACTAGATCGTCGCCATCAATCAATACTGAATAAGCACTAACTATAAAGTAGTTGATGACTATGAAACTTAGCTGGGAAACCCTAAAGTGTATTTGCAAAATAGAACTGACTCACAAGAACGCCGGAGGACATGGATCACAGGACACTGAGTAGCTAAGGGCAGACCCCAGATCTGCCACTTGGTAGTAGTCCCTGGCTCTGGGTCACTTACCCACCTCTCTACAACTCAGTTCCCTCCACTCAAAATGATTATAGCCACCTCCCAGGACTTTTTGTGAAAATAAAATGAGAAAGTATCTTTAAATTACCTGACACAGGGCCTAGGACAAGTTAATAAATGTAAATGATACATGTTAACTCTCTCCTGTCCTGGTGTCTGTAATCCCTGCCATGGAATGCAGACTGTCTTCCACTGTAAGCAGCACTAATAAAAACTCTGAATTATTTTTCAAGCATAAGGCTAGCAAGATGATTCAGTAATACCAAGGCCAGGCCTAAATGCCCATTACTAACAAATACCGTTATTTTTTTAAACGTTTTTTAAAAAATATTTCTCAGGCCAGGCGTGGTGGCTCATGCCCATAATACCAGCACCCTGGGAGGCCAAGGTGGGAAGATCACTTGAGGCCAGGAGTTCAAGACCAGCTGGGCAACAGAGCAAGATCCCATCTCTACAAAATTTTTTAAAAATTAGCTGGGCGTGGTGGTGCACGCCTGTAGTGGCAGCTACTCAGGAGGCTGAGGCAGGAGAATGGCTTGAGTCCCGGAGTTCAAGGTTACAGTGAGTTATGATCATGCCACTGTACTCCAGCCTGGATGACTCTCAAAAAATAAAAAAAAAATATTTCTGTAGGAACTGAGTAGGTAGGTAAATTGTAAGTTAAGGAGAAAACGTAAATTAAGAAAAACCACACAATTAGACTTGGAGATTGTGGTGCTTCAATATCTACAGTAATGTTCTAAAATCAATAGCAATTAAACCAATTAGGACACCGAGTCCTCCTCCAATCCCAAGCTAGTGTGGGAGCCTTCTCAACAGGCAAGTTATTACAGTCCTTTTCTGAGCTTAGCATAACCCTTCTAGGGTTGCTGTTGTTTACAAAATAAAATTTCCCATCACTAAAAAGGGTACTATGCATGCTTTAGGAGTTTGTAGAATAAACAGCTTCCTGTTCTTTGGGCCCAATATACCATAAACTATGGGAATTACTGAGAAATTAGCATAAGTTACGACAGATTTATGAATAGTTAAATGTAAACTTTATATATGTAAAATAAAAAGAATTTGGGGAAAAAGATATGCCTTTCAAATGCTGAGTAGCAGGGATGTGACCGAGGGTTTTGCCTACATTATATTTTCAGGGTTTTTCTGTTCCTGTGGTCATACACCCAGCAACCGAGCCTCACCTCTCTCAGTACCAAATTAGGAAGTCCACACCAATTATCATCTGATTATAAATCACTTGTATCTCTCTAAACAATCATCATCACAGAATTACCTTCCATTGAAAGTATTTCAGACCTTTAATGTTAATTACTTCATCATGGAATTAGCATATTTCCCATAGGTATTTTATTACTGTTCCTGAGGATGAATAACTGAAACCTCAATTAGAAAAAGGTTGTAGCTGGTGCGGGGGTGGGAAGAGGACAGTTTATTGATTTTTTAGCACATGAAAAGCATTACAGGGATGCAGCCCAGGAACAGAATTGGAACTGAAGTGTCAGGTCCCTGAACGAATGCTCCACCCCCAAGCCTCGTGTCCCAACCCAGTGACTATCGATGATGCCTTCACACTCCATGCAAACCTTGCCTGCATCTCACTCCCACCTGAGGCGTCCTCCCCACGCTTGGCCTCACGAACTCTCTTTCTTACGGATACAGGCTGGGCATCCCTAATACGAAAATCTGAAATGCTCCAAAATCCGAAGTTTTCTGAGCATCAGCATGACACCATAAGCAGAAAATCCCACACCTGACCACATGTGATGGGTGGCAGTCAAAACACAGGTGCTTTTAACCAAAACACAGCATCACAGGTAGAGACAGAAAGCCTGCTGTTTGTCACTGTCATCTAACAGCCGTAGCAGGTGTTCCGCTGGTGCTGCTTCATCACACATCGTCTGTCACTGCATTAATTTTACTGTTCAGTACTGTGTTTGAAATCAGTATAAGAAAATGACTACTTATCAGTAATCGCATAAATTCAGAGTCAGGAAGCATAGTGATAGCAAACAACCACAGACTGTCCACATGGGTGACTGAGACGGCCACACCTTTGCTTTCTGGCAGTTCAGTGTACACAAACTTTCTCTCATGCACAAAATTATTTAAAATATCATATAAAATTATCTTCCGGCTATGTGTACAAGGTGTTTATGAAACATAAACAAATTTCACATCTACACTTGGGTAACATCCCCAAGATATCTCATTATGCACATGCCAATTTTATAAAATTCAAAATCCAGAACACTCCTGGTCTCAAGCATCTTGGATAAGGAATAACAACCTATATGCTCTCCTTCACTGTTATTCTATACTAATTCTTTTGTCAAATCTTGTTCTCAACTCACAGCCCAGTGGCATCAGGCAAGGAGAGCAGCGGTACAGTCGCTGTAGCCCCAAGCCCCAAGAAAAGTAGACTAAAAAGACACAGATGAAGGTTTTCTTGAAGAGCTGATTTGTTGGATTGTTTTTTTAAATTCCAAAGTAATGACACAAAAAGGCCAGTATTCCATTTAGCTTATGATCTTTTACATCTATAATAAAGCTTCACTGCGTTAAAAAATATTCCTATGATAATTAGCATGGTTTTGAAAATGTTCTGCACTAATTACACAGAAAATTTTTCTTTTTACTTTGTCCAACTTGAACATTTAATCCAACCCAGTCTCCCCTCACTCCCTAACCCTGTTCCCTTCCTGCTATGAGAGAGCAATCTGGAGAAGTCAGAATTGCATTTCCCACCGGGTGCCCTCGGGCCCTGTCCCCCTACCCCCAGCTGCACCCACCATCCTTACCCAGACTGCACTGAGACCCATTCACCCCTCACCATCCCACCAGCCGCCCCCTCCACGCTGACACCCCAAGGCTGTGGTCACGAGATGAATAGAGGCGGCTCCATCTCTACCTCCCACGACAACCTTCTGAGGTTCTAATGCTATTTCAAAGAGCGCTGGGATTAGCTCTGAAGACAGAAAGTACATCAATCGCAGTTTGGGAGCTAACAGCCTCCTAGTTCCTTCGGAAGCACTTATCAAACATATAAGAAAAAGGCTTATTGATAACAATAATCTGGAAAAACATTTTAAATCAGTTTATTATTACATTAAAATTAATATTCTTAAACTCTCTACAGATATTTTAAAGTCATGGTCCACTATTTTAAAGGGATTAACATTGGAGATCGACTAACTCTGATACAGAGAGGACCTCACAATTATCACCAGGAATTTTCTTTTGGTTAGATTCCCTGTATCCGTATCAGCAAATCAATACTATCAGCTACTGATCAGGCATGAAAGTAGCACGATTTAGGCAGGACTTGGTGTCATCAGTACAGGCTAGTCCTGTGGCACGCTGTGGCTGAGTTGCTGTGCGGAAGGCACCCTTACATCTCTTCCCCCATCCAGACGCACACTGCGTTTTCCACCTACCAGCCTCAAAGGGATTTTGTGGGGATTACTGATGTCTGAAAGATCTTTCATCTTTGGGGATGAAAGGTTCTAATGAGTATTTTGTCAAGAAGCACTCCCACTCTGCCCCATGGGGAGGTTCCGAACTCTGCTTCTAAGGATGTCTACTGCAGGTAGGAAAATGGTACGTTTGAAGTGGAAATCATAATAGACATTTAATTATGGGGAAGTGGGGTAGTTTGCTGTTAAGCAGAAACCAACGGCCCTTCAAATCTAATTTTTCTCCAGTTGCTATGGTGGGTGTGACCCTGAGCCTCACTTTCTTACTCTGCGAATGCAGGTGAAGCAAACAAAGGCGCTGTAAGAAGCAGTGTTTATAATCAGAGGAAATCAAACTGAAGTGGAAACATTGGTATAACATCACAGTTCTATAAAGTGGGACTTGGCTATGGCCTCAGGCCCTTCTACAAAAGTACCCAGTCAATCTGAAACAAGAAAAAGAACCAGGTACAACTAAAAATGGATAATTCCTTGTAAAGCCCTTTAAACGCTAAACTTTAACAGATTTTAGGCATGATAGATACCAATTTATAAGTGGTATCTAAAAGTAAATTGATTTGGTTCTTAATAGCAAATATGGATTTTAATGGTGCTAACTACAGACTATAGTTCCTCCTTGGTAACATCTTTCATTTATCACGAAATCTAAAGTAAGATAACCCTCTGTGCAACTTCTGGAAGCCCCGACCTCTGCTGGATTGCCCGGCTCCTCCCTCTCCCCCACCCCTTGATTCTCAGCCTTCTTCCTGCACTCTACCCGCCCCCTTGGATGCACAGGTGCTCCTTGGATGCACAGGTGCTCCTCGGTGCTCCAGGCTTGGTCCTCACCTCTGTGCCTTCAATATTCTCTCTTGGGCAGATCACGGCTGTCATTATCATTGACGACAACCAAGTCCCTATCTCTTCTCTGCTCCAGACCCACTTACGTACCTACTAGATGTGCCACCTCGAAATCAGCATGACTCAAACTAAAATTATTATTTCCAACCCTCCCCTGCCACCAAAGAACCCGGCCCCTCCTTCCATGTAGCTGAACCAGGATAATGGCACCTGCATCTGGCCACTCTGGAAAGACAGGAACCCGTCAATTATCCCAGGCTTGCTTCTCCTTTCCCTCATCATGCACACCTAGGCGGTCATTAAATCCTTGGCTGCTCTTCCTAAGTAGCTCTTTAGCATGTGCCGCCTTCTCCTTCACTGTGCCGAGTTCATTCGGACCCCCGTCCCCGGCTGACTTCAGCGCTGCCTCCATTGTTTCCTACTTGAGTATTTCCTCTCTCCACAAATCTCTCCTCCACACAGAGCCAGGGGAAAATTCTAAGCCATCAATCTGATCCTGTTATCCTCCAGTTTGAAGCCTTTCAATACCATCCATCCCTCACCATGTAAAGCCCCAAACTTCAGGCATGCAAAACTCTACTGACCCTCCCAGCCACCAACATAAATTCCTCAGAGCCCTCATCATACCACGTACTACAAATGCCTCCACGCCTTTGATCCCGGCTAAAATCCTCCCCTCTGCTGAAACAGCTTAGCAAATTTCTCTTCAATCTCAAGAGCAACTTCAGTGGTTCTTCTAAGACATCTTCCTTAAACATCACATAACAGAGATAATAAATTACTTTCAGGTACATCACTGCACCTTGTACAAATCTCGATTCAGGCACTTACCGCACTACACAGAAATTATTTGCTCACGTGGCCATCTGTTTTACTAGGGCACAAACTGTTTGGTGAGTCTTTGTTCAGCACTGAATGACACAAGGCATAGTAAAGAATATGTGAGCACTGTGTGTTTGCTGAGTGAATGACTTAGGAAACAAATACAAGTTCTAGCACATAGTGGCCCTAATATTTAATAAATCCATTCTAAAATGCTGCTTCTACTTTCTTCCTCTCATCCATAAACCCAAAGTTATTTCCAGTTCAGGTGTTCTCCATATTTTGAGGAAGATTCCATAGAGATATGCCCGAAAGTTGTAATGCCAACGCCTATTTCTATAATGCTTCAAGATACCTTTTAAAAAGTATTTCTTATACAGACCTTTCGAAACCCACGCTGAGCCACAGGGCTTGGTCGTGGGAGCTTTTTTGGGAACTGAGTCTCCACCATCACCTCAGGATATCATCATAGCAACATAAACTTCCCTTTTAAAGAGTCAGGCAATCAGTTTACAGCAATGTTTTTAAGGCCCTTGGCCCTTAGTTATTTATCTTTACCCTGCTTAATTCATCATACAGAAATTCTTAAGGAACTGCCTTAAATTCAGGAAAGAAATGCCTACCAGAAACATTTTTTATGAATACTGACTACGTGGTATAGGCATAGAAGAAAACAGCCAAAGTAAATCAAATTTCAACTTAAAAAACAAATACCCACCCAGACAGCACATCCCAGTGCCTGACAACACACAGAGTGGCAGAACTCACGGTACAGTTAGAAAACAGTATGAAAATTTATTTCTTCAATATCTCGACTGCTTCGATTTTCTTTACTCAAATGGTATGAAACTACATAGTGACTCGAATCTGATGACAATGCAAACCACCTGAATTTGTTTTTATTTTTGTCATATATTTTAGCTGCTATGCAAATATTACTGTAACGCTGGGTGACTCCTCTATACTAAAATCGCCATATACAACAACCAACCTTTTTCAATGATTTTACAATATAATTCCTTCTTCATGTCCATTCGTATTTCCTTTTGGTGCCTGGCTTCAAACAGATACAGATGATTCCATTTCACCAAGGTTATACGCAAATATAAGCTGCTTTATAAAATCTTTGCCAACAGTTTCTCCAACAGTGTACCATTTTCCTTCCAGTGAATGAAGCTCCCGTCATCCCCTGCTTGAGCTTGAATCAAACAAAAATTTGGAATGGAGAATCAGCTAGAAGGGGCCGGGCGCGGTGGCTCACGCCTGTAATCCTAGCACTCTGGGAGGCCGAGGCAGGCGGATTGTTTGAGCTCAGGAGTTCGAAACCAGCCTGAGCAAGAGCGAGACCCCGTCTCTACAAAAATTAGAAAGAAATTAATTGGACAACTAAAAATATATACAAAAAATTAGCCGGGCATGGTGGCGCATGCCTGTAGTCCCAGCTACTTGGGAGGCTGAGGCAGGAGGATCGCTTGAGCCCAGGAGTTTGAGGTTGCTGTGAGCTAGGCTGACGCCACGGCACTCACTCTAGCCCGGGCAACACAGTGAGACTCCGTCTCAAAAAAAAAAAAAAAAAAAAAAGAAAATCAGCTAGAAGGTATACTGTAGGTAGCATGGCTATAAAGGGTTATGAGACACTAGGCAGCTTCTCCTCACTCACAGCATGTCCTGAAGAGGGAGGTGGGACTAAAACAGAGTAGCCAATGCAGTTTAGGAGTCCACAGGAAGTGCTCTCTGTGGTAAGGGCAGTCCTCGCTCCAAGTCCTGCTGCCCGGCTCCCTTCCTCAGGGCTGCGGTGACCTACCTCCCAGGGCTCAGTGTGGATAAAGCGTCCAGCACAGACCTCTCCTCCAGGCTCCAGGCTGCCTGTCACTGCTACCAGACCGTGTCAAGGGCCACGGCAACTCAACAAATCCCAGTCTTCACTCAAGGGTGGACAGTGAAAGGCATCGTCACCACCCAGCTGTGCAAGACATCTTCAGTCTCCCTCCCCCTGCCCATGCCGGAGGCCTGCCTACAGTGCCCTAAATATCTTCCCAGTACACCCACTTCATCCCCCCGCTGCTGCCCACCCCATAACACCACCTGTCTCCCAGACTAACGCAACAGCCTCCCACCTAGTCTCCTTAATCCACTTTTAAAGCCCTTTTGAAGTCTTCCCAATGCTCTTGGATGGAGACCAAGATCCTTAAAGTGACCTACAAAGCATCTTCCGACAGCACTGGTAGAGAATTTTTGTTGGAAGTTTAGGAAAAGGAGGGAAAGTTAATTTCGCTATGATGTCCTGGAAGGTCTCTTCACAAGGAGGCACTCGCGATCTGCTTGCGGGCGTGGGGGGTCCTATAGCAACAAAAGAGTGTGAATTTTTATACTGCTGCAATGAGAAGAGGATTACACGCTTTGTAATTTATGTAGCAATACTTAATAACTGGGGGGTGTGTTCCCAAACACTATTTTTGCCTCTAGGACACCAAGAGCTATGCTTGGACATTACAAGGCAATTATTACACTGATGTCCAAAATAATTGGAGACCCTTAAGTAAAAGTAGTCTCAGGAGGTTAACTAGGGGACACAGTGTATAACCCTCTTCCTAATTCTAAAGCTTCTGCAGATTCTGTAAGATCACATGGATGTTTACCAGAAACTAACAAAGTATTGCTTGCACTTATACAAAGCTCAGTTTGGCCAAACCCCTTAAACTTAAGGGCCTCACCTGTTTAAGAGTCATTGATTAAACAAAGATTGAGTGGGTGTTTACTACGCACAAGGGACATCACTTGGGCTGTGCGGAGATAAAAAAGAAAACAGACACCGTTTTTGTCATACAATGATGATCTGATACAAGACAAATCTAGATACAAATGAAAATGGCAGAGTGAAAAGTAAAATGTTGTTTAAAACCAAAACTAACTGCAACCACTTCTGTCTCCTGAAGAGGAAGCACAATTCATACCATGGAGAGATACATCTCTGTATTTCTCCTTTTCATCTACAGAGACTGATGAAGGAAGGAGAAAGGAAAGGCGGACAGTCCAAAGCCCCTCCCCGACGGTCCAGGCACACAAAGAGTGAAGGAGAGTCCGTTGTCTTTAGCAGTCATTAATGGGGAGGGGCTCCAGGAACACTCACAGCCGGGAGACACACTGGCCAAGTCTTCAGGACGAGAGAGGCCAAGCAACAGTGTGAGAGGCTGCAAACTCTGGGCCCACAGCAGCAACCTTCCCAGCAGGGACAGCCCAAGGTCCCTAAGAACTGAGGGGTGTAACTTTCAACATTAATATATTACATTGCTGCATATAACCCCTGCCGCCAACTCATATCTGGAAACCCGATTAAGGGTAACAAAAATAACCAGTGCTTGTATGTGTGACTGGGCAGAAAAGAAAAACAAAAATTAAAAAACAAGGGCAAGCTTCCCTGATCCTCACTCTTATCTGACAAGGTTGGCAGAGAGCGGGTGACGGGGCAAGGGAAGCTTGGGAGGGACAAGAGCTCAGAGCAAGGGCCACTTAGGAGAGCACAGGTCTCCCTTGGGAACTTTCCAG
Organism: Propithecus coquereli; assembly: GCF_000956105.1. Taxonomy (NCBI): domain Eukaryota; kingdom Metazoa; phylum Chordata; class Mammalia; order Primates; family Indriidae; genus Propithecus; species Propithecus coquereli. Next base: position 3,796,073 of record NW_012148063.1, on the reverse strand, counting down.
ATTTCTCGGAGATGCTGGACCTCTCCCAGGAAGAGGAAACGGGGAGCTCAAGTCAATTTGATCTAAATATCAAAGGAGAAGGAGACCTCAGTAGACATGTGGGTTCCAACTCTAATAGAAGATAGAATGTGGTAACTTAAGTATAACCCACATATTATGGGAGTTCAGTGAAGAGAGAGGCCCCTTGGGGTGAGGAGGCTCTAAGTAGGAGGGACGGTCACAAAAGGTTTGATCCACCTAACTTTGGGGTCCTGTGATGCTGTGGCTACACCCTAAGGACCCTCTGTAAGGCCTGTACTGATAGCCCTGCAAATGCAACAGGGAGGGAAGATCATAAATAGAAAATACTTACAAAGAACGAACCAACAAATCTTTACTTCAGTATAACAATTAAATATCAGGAAATACACATACAAAAAAATTCACCAAATATTTTTTAAGTTTATTGTTAAAATCTGGGCCTGCTTCCCATTTCTTAAAGCAAGGTCTATTACAAAGGATGAGAACTAAAGGAAAACCAGAGCCAAACAGGAAAGTCACGCCAGAAACACGAAGCAGAAATACCATAAAACGTTGAAGTCCACCCTCCAAAAGCTTCTCCCAGTGGGCCCCCTGGAAGTCTACATGAACACACGCAACCTCCTCCTGCAGGAAGAAACTCTCCCCAGCTATGACACACAGGGCAGCGGCACCCGGGTGTGATTCCCACCTTCACATGTGATGTGATGTAAACAATAAACAACAAAACATGATGTAAATAAACAAGAACCTGACAGAGATGCTCAAAATTAGAAATGGTGAGGAGTCTTCAATGTGAGGCTAAAAGTGTCAGGGAATAAATTGAGAAGGGGAATAAATTGAGAAGGAGACAAGAGTGACCATCCCACTGGAGAGAGCGCCCAGGACCACTCAGAGGGAGGAAGGGAGAGCCCGTCAATCCGGGAAGGCTTCAGAGTGGGGCCGGGGTTTCAAAAGATACATGCTCCCCCACAATATGCTGAAATTAAAAAAAATTAAAAAAAAAAAGGCCGGGCGCGGTGGCTCACACCTGTAATCCTAGCACTCTGGGAGGCCGAGGCGGGCGGATCGTTTGAGCTCAGGAGTTCGAGACCAGCCTGAGCAAGAGCGAGTCCCCATCTCTACCAAAAAAAATAGAAAGAAATTAATTGGACAGCTAAAAATATATAGAAAAAAAAAATTAGCCAGGCATGGTGGCACATGCCTGTAGTCCCAGCTACCCGGGAGGCTGAGACCGGAGGATCGCTTGAGCCCAGGAGTTTGAGGTTGCTGTGAGCTAGGCTGACGCCACGGCACTCACTCTAGCCCAGGCAACAGAGCGAGACTCTGTCTCAAAAAAAAAAAGTTACGTGCCACCCATTCTCAAGAACAGCACCAGGGCTTTCGGATACGCAGCAAATGCTTGGTCCGGCCCACGACTGGGGTCACTAACGCAGATTAGCAGCAGACAGGCGGCCCAGCAGGCGTGAACACGTCTGCTCCAGCCCAGAGCTCCAACCAAAAGGGAGCAGTTTCTCCTGTGCACAGTCATTCTTTTTAATCAAATATAAAATCAAGCTTTAAATTACAAAAAGGAAGTCGTGCTTTTGTATTAAGAAGAAACAGCTATTTTTTTTTCCATTTAAAAATAAAAAGATTACAGAGAAGCCAAAAGAAAGGAAAGGCACAATTATTTCCACAGGCTTATTTTCAGTAGAATTTGTCTTACATAAACATAAGCACAACTAGAAAGAAATGATTTAATGCTGTGTATATATGAACAAAATTAATTTCGCCAATACCCTACTCTGGGGAAGAGTGGAGAGGGGAGGACAGAGGAAGAAGGGCATGAAGGAAGAAGACAACAGATCAGGAGAGGGCAGGGAAGAAGAGATGTTTGTTGATCTTCACTGCAGCAGTAACTGGAGCTGGGAATAAATATGTAGCCTAAAAGAATGCCCTGTTTCTTTTCAATATACTTGCACACAAATTGTTAATCAAGCAGGCCATGGAGTATAATTATGTAACCTAGTTTTAATGTTCAAACCCTGTCAAGCCTCCACCTGGAATTACTCAAAAGTATTCTGCCCCCATTGAGAACGTCTCTGCCTCCGTAATAAAATCCCAGAGCAAGACACCTCCTGCTGTGCCTGCCGGCTCTCACCCTTTGCTTGCTTCTGGGCCAAACCCAGAGTTCTGAGGAGGTCAAATATTCCAATTCTGTCTCAAACTATATTCACAACTCACAATTAAGGCATAGACGAGCCACATACATAAACCCAGCTACATCGGGGTTTTCATTTTTAGCAATGTTTATGAGACTATATGCTTTTCTTTGAGTTGTGCAATTTTCATGTCCTAGAGCTGCAAAAGCTAGACTCCAAGTCTCAGGTTTAGATCTTACATGTAAAATACCGTATTTTACATGATTTTATTCTAATACTCACCAACAACCTCCACATTCCTACATCGGCTAAGAAAGTCTTTTGGGTAATTACCAAATCAGCACAGAGTGAAAGAAGTTGAAAAGGAATTTACAAGTGAATTTGTAGATTGTCAATAAAACGCTACAGCTGCCTGGCATGGTAACATGCGCCTGTAGTCCTAGCTACTCAGAAGGCTAAGGCAGGAGGATTGCTTGAGTCCAGGAGTTCGAATCTGGCCTGGGCAACATAGTGAGACAGTGGCTAGGCTGCTTATTCATTCATAGTTACCAAGACAACATTATTAATTTTCAAAGCTATCAGATATATAGCCTTTATGCATGAGGCATATACTGGTCTATCATCTGTCCTAAATTTCTCTGTGGTCTTCCACGAGGAAATCATAGGAGAGTCCACATAAATATTTTGCTATACTTACTCATCCATTCTTTCTAAATAATTTCTGCTTTTCTTCTATTTATTCCTTTTATCCAAGGCTGTTACTAAGCTTCACTATCTTACAGCCATATATATATTATTTTTTTATTCAGTTATAACATACATGCAATAAAGTACACAAATCATAACAGTTCCACAACTTGTTACAAATGTATACACTCATGTAACTGTCACCCATATAGAGATATATTGCAGGAAATGTACACATAATGGTACACGTTCATATATACACGCGTACACATCCCCTCTCCATCCTCAGGACTGCACTAAAGCTGCGGTATAAACAAACAGGAAAGAAGTCTACCACAATATGATCAACTGCTAAAACATTGCTTTTTAGTTGATTGTGGAAAAAAATGGAGTATTTAAGGTATCATTTACAATTTGTTGCAGAGATCTTGTTACTGCGTTTTTAAGTCTTGAATCACTACCCCGTTTATTAAATCATGTTGCCTTGCCACTAGATCCAAACCAGTTATTTTCTCTTAAAAAAAATACAAGTCACATACTGGGAGAAAATATTTGCAAATCACATATCCAATAAAGGACTTCTATTGAAAATAGATAATAAAGAATATGTTAAATCTCAACAATAAAAAAACAATTTTTTTAAATTGGCAAAAGATCTGAACAGACACTTCATCAAAAAAAATATACTGATGGCAAATAAGCACATGAAAAGATGCTCAAGATCGTTAGTCATTAAGCAAATGCAAATGCAAATTAAAACCACGAGCTATTACTGTACCCTATTAGAATGACTAAAATTTTTGAAAAAGTGAAATAAAACTGGTAACACCAAAAGCTAGTGAGTATAGGGAACAACAGATGGGAATACAAAATAATATAGCCACTTTGGAAAACAGTTTAGCAGTTTAGTATTTGCTTAAGTCAATTAAAAACTTATGCTTACACGATGTTTACAGCAGCTTTATTCATAATTGCCAAAAACTGGGCACAACCGAAATGTCCTTCAACAATCAAACAGTCAACGATGATTACGTACCTACATGGAATACTACTCAGCAATAAAAAGGAACAATCTACTGACTCACCCAATGTCTTGGATAAATCACAATTGAATTTTGCTAAGTAAAAAGCCAGGCCAAAGAGGCTGCATACTTTGTAATTCCATTCATATGATATTCTGGAAAAGGCAAAAATCTAGGAACAAAATCAGAGATTGGGATGGGATCCCTAGGAGATCCCTCCTAGGAACAAGATCAGGGATGGGGGGCCCACACAAGAGAATTTTTAGGATGATGGAACTGCTCGGGTATGGCACTGTGGTGGTTGACATATCACTCTATGCTTTTTTTAAAAATCCTATAGAACCATACACCACGAAGAGTGGACAAAACTGTTACGCAAACTTTTAAAAAATAAATCAAGAAATCTTAGGGATGTCAGGGAATCTCAGGATGGAATGCAGACTGTAAGAAAGGACTATAACTATACTACAAATATACAACATAACTTCACCACACGGGGGAAAAGGAGCTGATTTCAACAACTTTCTAGTCATTATTCTGACCAGATACTGTAAGCTAACAATAAAAAAACCCAAAACAAACACTACATAAACACTGTGCTGTAGTTGGTAAATTTATTGCTATCAGAGGTATAAGTTGGAAATTCTGAAACTGCTTTACACATATAGTAGGATTCAACAAATTTTTAAACAAATTATAAATAATGGGAGTCGAGATTACAAATTTAAAAGGGGGGCGGAAAGTTAGATGAACTCTGGTGCTGGATTAGAGCTGGAGACGTGAGTATGAGGTCAAGTTTGTTTTAGTATATATACAGATAAATAGATAAAAAATAAATAATAGATATAAGTGTAGATTTGGAAATATATGTATGAAGTCATTTTGATTAAGAGATAAATATGCAGATATAGATATGTGTATACATGGATTAGTATATCTACAAATATTTCCTATCTCTGCTTAGTGAGAGGGCCCAGAAGTGACACTCCAGTAGCAAAGAGCACACCTAGCACCCAGATCGTGGTATCTAAATACCATTCTTGAATAAAAGGAACCAGGGCTCCTTGGAAAAATGACTGATTCCAGAGCGGGAGTATGGAAAAACTGAAGATGAGTCTGACGCCTGCAACGCCAAAACACTAAAAGAACACAGGCGCCAACCCAAAAGAGTTTTCAATCACCAAAACTGGAGCAATTTGAGCAACGCAATAATGACAGTATTGGGCTATAACTCAAAGAATAAATGGCCACGAGTCCATACTGGTATAAATAAATAACTGAATAAACAAATGTGGAAGAAGAAAAAGCTTCATGACAAAATAATTCCATTTATTAAATGTAGAAGAATGAGAAAAATAGAAAGTCATCATTAGAACAACACAGTCATAATTGCCACAGTCTAAATGAATAATAAAAGCAGTAGGCAGCAGGTGAAACTCTAAGGAGAAACAGGATATTTGCAAAGCCCCAAAATATATATCCCAAAATTTGCTAGACGCCATGTTAGTTTTCAGATACGACCACAAACTATTTGATACTCCTCCCTCCAGAAGGTGGAGCTAAATACTCTGCCCTTGAGTGTGGGCTGGACTTGGCAACTTGCTTCTAACGAATATAGAAAACAAAAAAATAATAACTTTGCTGGGGAGAAAGCTGGCTAACACCACACTAACCAGTGATCAAGGTTAACATCACCAGTAATAACTCATGTTAAAATCACGCACCCCTACTATGATGCAAGGAGAAGGGCATATCGCTTTTATGACAGTCTACCCAAAGCCCATATACTTAATCTAATATGATAAAATATCAGACAGAGGGACAGTCTATAAAACTCCTGATTATTACTCAATAAAAACATCAAAATCATTAAAGACAAGGAAAAACCAAGAAATGGTCACAGACAGGAGAATACTAAGGAGACATAACAACTACTATGCACTGTAGAATCACAGACTGAATCTTGGAACAGAAGACATACATTAGTGAGCCCGGGAGAAATCCAAATAGTCTATAGTTTAGTTAATATTATCATTATCAATGTTAAATTTCTTCATGTTGATGCCTAAAACATCTTATCTCTCTCCATGTTGCATGGCTAACTCCTAAAAAATCTTTTAAAACAGAGGGCAGATGCCTTCTCCTCCAGGAAGCCTTCCATGATCACCCTCTCCAGGCTATGTCAGATAGCATTTCTCTGTGCTTCTATCATAACACGTATTGCTTAGCATTGTTTTTTTCCTGATGAGCACCCTATAGGGTCTTCTACAATAAAATGTATCCCATTCTAACATAATCATCTATGTGATTCTCCCATTCTAATTTGAGATCCTTGAGGAAGACAGTATAGCAGTTGATTATCATGAGCTGTAGAAACCCACAGATCTAAGTTCAAATCCCAGCTTTACAACTTACCATGTGATCTTGGGTAAGTTACTTAAATCTTTTAGAGCCTCAATTTTGCTCATGGGCAAAATAGACATAAGGCAACAAGTTGTTTAAAGATTTAATGAAATAATGTACATGAAGTAATTAGCTCAGTGCTTGTATATAGTATATCTTCAAAAATGGTAGTGACTGTTACCCTCATTTTTATTAATGTCAAGGGCTCTCTTTCTTTAGTGCGTTGCATAGCACCTGGGGGTGATAGGGACTCAGCAAATGTTTGCTAAATAAATGAATTAATTAATTAATACTAATGTTAACGCTGACGAATAGTTATCCAATATCTACTTCACATGTTAACAGTCTCTACATCTACTCTTAAGGATTTTACAGGCACTGCTTCTCTGGCTGCATGTTAAAATCACGTGGGGAACGTTAATCATATACGAACACCCAAGTCCCATCCCTCAGAAATTCTGATTTAATTGGTCTGAGATAGGGCAAGTTGAGACCTACAAATCTAGTCAGAGGAACAGGAAATATACATTAAAATATACGTCTCTAGAAGTCCCAACATTGCAGTAGCAACAAGCACACCTCGCACCCAGATCTTGGTTTCTAATACCATTCTAACACCAAGGAACAGGGATCTTTGGAGAAATGGCTGATTCTGGGACTGGGGCAGGAAAATTTCACAGTGACAGGGGTATGTCAAAGCGATACGAGAGCTGTCTGAAAGAGCTCCCAACGGCCAAAGCTGGAACAATTTGAGCAATAAAATTGATGACATAGTACTAGATCATTACCTAAAGTATAAAATAAGTATCTATGAATGCTGGTATAAATGACTGAATAAATAAATGTGGAAGAATAGACAAATCTCCCATGTACAATTGTAAATAATTTACCCAGATTCTTTGACCTCAAGGAGGCGGCATGTAATTCCCACTCCTTAAGTGTGGGCTGAGCAAAGTGACTTTCTCCCAAAGAGTCCAGTATGAAAAGAAAGAGAAAACGAGTAAACCCACGGTGGAGAAATGTGACAAACACTACCTCGAGCCAGGTGATGAAGGTTAACATCAACAGTGACAAGTCACACGGACGGTAGGCACCCTTGATATTATGTGATACTAATTGTACTTCACCTCTATGGTCTTCCTCCGAGAAACACACTGGCCCAGTCTAACCAGAAAACTGAAGGACACTCTACTAACTAAATACCTGACCTAGTACTCCTCAAACTTTCCAAGTCATCAAAAAACAGGAAAAGTCTGAGAAATTGTTACAGCTAAGAGGAGGCAGAGAGCCATGATGAGCGTATGTAATGCAGTGTCTCGGACGGGATCCTGGAACAAAACAAGGACATGAGGGAAAAACAGAGGAAATCTGAATAGAATGTGGGCTGTGCTTGATAGTAAATTATCAATATTGGTTCATTTACTGTAAGAAATATACCATAATAACTTAAGATGCTAGTAACAGTGGAAACTGGATTTGGGTTATACAGGAACTCTCTACACTATCTCTGCAATGATTCTGCAAATCTGAAGCTGTTTTACAACAGAAATTGTATTAAAAGACAAAGAAAGTTGACCGAGAGATACATACATGGTATCACTATACTGTCATTGCTCTGAGGGCAAAGAAATTACCAAAGAGCAGGACTCAAATACGGGAAACAAGCAGGTGTGAGCAAAAACTGAGTTCCCAGGACGCAAGGAAAGAACCACCAGGAGATCCGTTAAAACCCATTATACAGTAGCACAGAGCATATGTAAAAAATAATAATAAAAATATAAAGTTTTAATAAACTATAAAGTAAAAACACTCTGGAAGACCACAGTTAATTCTGAATAGATTTTTCCAGCCGTCAATGTTCAACTCTTTATCAAACACTTCTCTCTAATGTGTTCATTCACTAATACCTACAAATTTTGTCTTCTTATATAAAAAATCTTTGCAGTTTAAATATGTGTTAAGGGAAAGTGGGCAAGAAAATTCCATGTTTGAAAGCAAAAGCTGTTTCAGATTTCCAAAGACAAACCCCCCAAATCTGAGCCAAGAAGTATTTTAATGATTGTTTTAGTCACTGAAGACATAACATGATACTAAAACATATTTATTCAATCCTATATAAGCTTGTTTTCTAAAAGTGATCACTCAGGAACTTTGAAAGTAATGAGGATGTCCTTCTTAGTTTTCTTTGGAAAACTTTACACAGAAACATAACATTTCTGACATGAGAGAGGACCCTGGCATCTTTAAGCCGCTGTTACAGTATGGTACTTTAATTTTAGCGAGTGCCACAAAAGGAATAAGCCAAAAGCTTAGAAATACACACAGCCCAGAAAGACCCTTATTTATTGTTCTAATGAAATATGCTCTGCAATGATCAGTGATCCAGGCAAATCTCTTCTAACACAAAACACACCCAAACGATGACTCCCCACGTGAAGGAAATGGCTCCGGATCCTCATTCCACGGCCAACAATCGCGTTCCAGGGCTTCCTGCAGCCACAGAACGTCCTCACCCATCACACACACCCCCACTGTGAAAAGTCACATCCCAGCTCATTTCCCCGACACGGACACAGACCCGAGACATCAAACCAAGGCCCATAATTAAATCACAACTTCAAGGTGTGCGTCCCCTGGCTTCTCCTTCGCAAATGTCATGAAAGCTGAAACACTCTGCGGTCTCCTGAGGCTTTTGGAAAATGGCACTTTACAACACATACACACAACCTTACGTACTTTATTGACTAAGACCGCAGCGGATCCCTTAATATCACAGTTCTAATGCTGTCTTTTTAAAACTTTGTTCTTACACAGAATAGAAATCCCTTTTATGTCTGTGAATACTTATGGCATGCCACCCCCTGATAATCTCCCAATTTCCTTTTCTTTCTCACATACTAATTTCCTTCTTTCCCCTCATCTAACTTTTATTTCTGAGATTGTCTCTGAGTATTATTTAGCGCCAGGAGATAGTAATGGCTTTAAAAACTGGCTTTCACCCAAGAGATCTCCTTGGACCTCATCACCTTAGTGAATTCCCCACCACCCAGAGTGTGGCTGTCACCTAGGTGAGAAGGAAGGGAGCACAAATCTCCTCCTCAGCACAGGGAGTGGGAGCACCTCTCCGGCAGGAAGCGCATCCCCAAGATCACAGAGACCAACAGGGACCTAACTAGTAACGAAAAGTGTAACTGTCCAGCAGGCTGGGATATGTGCATCACCACGACATCACGGCAGGTAAAGATGGGATGACAAATTATAATCAGAAGGGTGTGTGCTGAGCTTGGAAGGGGGTCCCACTGGGTAGAATGAAGGTTTAACGCCAGCAGGCTAAAGACCTGCTCCATCCACCTCCCCAACAATCCCTTGTCAATGAAAGATAAATGTTCCAAGTTCATCGGATATATTAACAGTGCCAGTGAGGTTATAGATTCAGATCTTACAGGCCTTTCTGCAGCTATCCGGTGATTCCGCACATCTCTGCTCTGAACCGTTTTATAGTTCAACTTTCAAAGAGAAAAAAACTCCTTATTTCTAAGTCATTGAGAAAGTCATTTTTATCTGCAAATACTGTCAACATTGTGTTTCACTAATGAAAAATATATAGTTATGTTTTTGTAGTAATTATTTTTAAATAGTTTCATTCCATATCAGTGTTGCAAGAATAGCTTATAGAGCTCCCACATCCCCCCATCCAGAAATCCAGTTTCTCCAAATGTCACCTTCTTACCATACTTGTCCCCTCCCTCCTTCTCACTCTCTCCATGTACATTTTGATAAATACCTTGTATTCTTGTTATCTGAACTTTTTAAATATAAATATTTCCTTAACGTTTCAACGCTTTGGATGCCCAAGGTCATAATAATAATCTATTTTTATTCTATTATACTATAAAAGGTACAAAAGATTGGAATGAATTTCCAGTAATATTAGAATATACCTTGGGTTTTGCTTTTAGAAACAAATTTCATTTATTCCCATACACATTCATTTAACAAATACTTATTAATAACACAATTATCCGGCTGGGGGCGGTGGCTCACGCCTGTAATCCTAGCTCTCTGGGAGGCCGAGGCGGGCGGATTGTTTGAGCTCAGGAGTTCGAGACCAGCCTGAGCAAGAGCGAGACCCCGTCTCTACTAAAAATAGAAAGAAATTAATTGGATAACTAAAAATATATAGAAAAAACTAGCCAGGCATGGTGGCGCATGTCTGTAGTCCCAGCTACTGGGGAGGCTGAGGCAGAAGGATCACTTAAGCCCAGGAGTTTGAGGTTGCTGTGAGCTAGGCTAACGCCACGGCACTCACTCTAGCCCGGGCAACACAGTGAGACTCTGTCTCAAAAAAAAAAAAAAAATAACACAATTATCCTAGATGCTAAATTTATAGCAGTTGACGAAAGAAACATGGTCCTGGTACTTATGGAACTTACAGAATATTTTCCTAAGATTTAATTCTCCCATTAAACATATGGCTAATCATTTTATGGAGCATAATTTTCCTGTGTTGCATATCACACTACCAATTTCTTAATACTTCGATTCAGTGTTTGTTAAGCATAATCAGGAGGTAATCAAAATATTTAAAAGTTCTGTCTCTGACTAATAAATATATCAAGTAACTTGCATATAATTTCAAATAGCATGTTAATATGAAATATCATTTCACCACCTAATTATTATTGTTATTTTAATGGTACAAGTAAAATCACCATAATAGACAGGTAACTGCTTGAGGGGTTTTATTAGATTCTGCATTTTTTTTTTTTTGCATCTTAATGTAATATGTATAGGAGCACTAAATAGTTAACCATATTCTTCTCTCATCCCCCTCTTTTCCTCTTCCCACCCTCCTCTCCCTCCTCCCCACACAGACCACAGGTCACAAGTCAAAAAGGAAATCTACTTTCCATGATGGTAACTGCTAAGTGAGCTTTGGGAGCTACACTCCTAAATAGAACAGGATGGGGGAAACTGCCACCTCATTTTTAATCAGTCGCTAAGGTCTTTGAAAGAGGTGAGATTTCAGAAAAATCATTTGTTAGAAAAGAACCATAGCCACACAACAGGCATTTTAGGCCAAAAATATCTCTCAAGCAGACTTACAGGAAACACGATGGTTTAGTAGAAAGAATGAGGCTTTGGAACCAGGTGGATTTAGGTCTCACTCCTGGCCTACTCATTATTAATAGTGCATTTTTGCCCTTGGGCGAGTTACTAAGATTCTTTCCTTCTCTAAGGAAAATAAATGTGGAGAACAAAACCTTACTTGAATTGTTAAGAGGATTTAAAATAACAAACGCATCAGGCCTGGCATTGCACCTAGCACATCGGATGTGCTCAATCACTGGCACCAAGCTCAGTAGGTTCTACTTCCAGGGACACAAGCCCTCCATACAGCTCTCCCTTTCTGCTGTACCTGTGCCTCGCTGGGTGATCCATCCAGCCTTGGCCTCTGACACCCACAATCTCCATTCTTCTTACTCTCCATTGGAGACCATCTGCTTCAGTTCTTTTATTTGCTTTCTGCCTGTTCTAACAGACTCGCCATGTCAAACCTTCCCTTGCTTCCCAGCTTGTCCCCAACCTAAACCCAAACCCAGCTTTCCTTTGCCCCATGCCCATTAGCTTCGGTCAGGGCCACTCTCTTTCCACTCCCTTTGCTCTGTGCCAAACACTTTAATTATTTAACTCAGGATGCAGAAAACAAAATGAGGGGAAGAGAAGTTGATAAAACTGTTACACCTTGAGAAGAACTCTGGTGACACTCTTGTCCACATGAGAAGAAAAGGATGCACCAGAGAGATGAGTGACTCTGTAAGGAATGGGTCCAGGGAGCAAGATTGGCTAGCATGGGATGTCTCTGGGACAAAATAGATGCCTACAATTAATAGTTCAAATAAGAACCAAGTTGTGCACTCAGAAAAAGAAAAGAAACCACGGTAAGACATGGCAGAAAGGCTTGGGCACGGATGGTACTCGCTCACTGAAGATCTAACCGTGGGCTTGCTGGAACAGTGTTTGAGGATCTCCTACCACTAGGACTGACCACAACGCTTCTTAGGTTATTGCAAAGAAATAAAAGGCTAAGAGGCCCCCGAGCCTCCCAGCCACTTGCTCTGCATGAGGTGTGTCCCTTCCAGTAGGTAGACAGCAGCTCAGATACCTGATGCTAAGATTTCTTTTCTTTTCTTTTCTTTTCTTTTCTTTTCTTTTTAGAGATGGGAACTTGCTGGAGTGTGGTGGCACAATCATAGCTCACCGTAACCTCAAACTCCTGGACTCAGGTGATCTTCCCATCTCAGCCTTCCAAGTACCTGGGAGTACAGTCACGCACCACCACATCTGACCAATTTTTAAAATTTTTTTTGTAGATATGGGGTCTCCCAGGCTCTGCCTCAAACTTCTGGCCTGTAGCGATCTTCTCACCTTGGCCTCCCAAAGCACTGGGATTATAGGCAAGAGCCACCACATCTACCTGATTAATATTTCTTTTAAAGGTGGTTATCTCAGTCTAGATCCAAATCATGACTCTAATTTTCTGAGATAGTGACATGATCCAAAAATGAAATAAGTCAGTAGAAGTACATGGTTTGACACCTACGACTTAGAATAGCGTTTTGCTTTACAACAAGACCTACCCTCAAAAAGTCCAGCAGTAGCTACCAAGTCATTCTTTTGATTTTCAAATGTTAAAATCAGCAGAGATCAGCTTACCAATAATATCTAAATTCCAATGTCAAGATTATTTAAAAAACAAAAATATTTTTGAGTCAAAGTATTACCAGGAAGATCTATTTTACGTGACAAGAAAATGCAGTGGGGTCTTACACTTCCAAGAACTTTAGTTTCACCTTCAAATACTTACTCTGATCCTAAAGCAGTGATATTCCTACTATTTCAACTTACAGAGAGGGTGAGCAGTAAGCTAAGAAAGTGTTGTTACTAAAACCACCGCCGGGCGCGGTGGCTCACGCCTGTAATCCTAGCTCTCTGGGAGGCTGAGGCAGGCGGATTGTTTGAGTTCAGGAGTTCAAGACCAACCTGAGC
>NW_012148063.1:3768409-3782234 GCF_000956105.1 Propithecus coquereli | reverse complement strand
GACTGTGATTATTTCAAATTAGAACCATTCTGATAAGTCAACCAATTATGAAACTGGGGGGTTAAAAGAGGCTGTTAAAATGTACCCTCAGAAGAAGGTTCGCTGCTGTTAACACAACAGGCGTGCCAAGACTTAGCTGCAAGTAGACTCAGACAAACCTTCCAGCACCAGCCAAATCTAACAATTATGACAGCACTAATGACCCATCGCTAACAAGCAAGCTTGGCAAGGCAGTGGGCAAAAACTAGGAAAACACGGAGACTAAAGAGAACCATATTCCATTATCTAATTTTTTTTAAAGGCTTCAATAAAGTCCAGGTATGACTAACTGCAGAACCAGCCTGGTGTGGAAACACACTCCCTCCTCAGCCTCCACCGGGATGACCCACCATGAAATCCTCTCACCCGGGAGGACAACAGCAGAACCGGTCACCACACGCCCTGGAAAGAACCTCGGAGGTCTGGTGATGAGAGGCCCCGTCCCAAGTTTGCACGTGCATCTGGCAGCCGGGTCAGAATCAAAACACACTTCCAGTTTTGTGTTCACACGGGGGCCATGTTCCCTTTCAAAGAGGGGATGGAAGATTTCAAGATCCCTCTCTGTTGAAGCATGCCCTGAGTTAGTTTGTTGCGCCATTAACCACACTATAAAAATATTACTCTGGAACATTTCAACCAAACTCTCCCACAAGTCCTGTGCTATCTTCCCAAAGACACCAGGGCCCTTCTTGTGTCTCCTCTGCCAGTCCCACCTGCCTCGACCTCACGCCACCAGCCCTGCCACTCTTTTTCCTGAGCTCTTTACCCAGGACACACCTGACATCCCATGCTCCCTTCTCTTACCCCAGCCTCTTCCTTTCATGGCCACACTTGTCCTTGCATCCTTGTTTATTCATTTGCTGTTTTCTTCTCTGTGTATGGTCTGCACCAAACAACATCTCATTGCAAAGGACAGTGGCAAAACGTACGACCTGAATTTTAAAATGACTCTTGTCTGATAGACAAATAAGCTTGGCAAGTAAAATTTTAAAAAAATAAATAAAGCAAAAGGATCCTAACGCCATCATTGGCCATTCAGCTCTACAGGACTCAACTTCCAGCACTGGCAGAGCCTGTGCCCAAGTTTGTATCCACCTGCGACATTCGCCTGTCACTTTTGTCTCCCTCCCTGAGATGGCAGCATGGGAGAACTGGGTCCTTGCTTGGGTCTTCTGCTCTGTGCCCTAGAAGGGAAAGGGCTTCCTGTCCTCTTTAAACAGTGCTTCAAGACATCAATGGGCTTTTCAGAAGGTTTGTGAAAAGACAGAAAGAAGAAGAAAGGTGAGAATAAGCAGGAGGGTGGTGGTGCTAGGATTTCTCTTCTTCACAGGGTCAGGTTTGGGGTTTGAAGACCTTCAGTGCTGGAGGACCAGTGACCGCCGCCCTGCTGAAGACGCTGAGGGAACAGACAGTGCGTGAGAAAGAGTAAAAAGGGAGAAGTGAGGATGTTTCATGTCCTAACCCCACTCAACTTTTTCCTTCACCCTTTCCTTGCCCCAAACATATCTCTTCCCAAATCTCACTAAAAAATATCTCCATAGACGCATTTGCACAGACTCCTACGATGCCTACCTGCATCTCTCATCTCACACAGAGTTTCCGACAACAATAAAAAACAGTAGCAAATCAAAATCCAAGTGGCAGTGGCAAATCTGTGGGGGGAAGCAGCTGCCACACATGCAGGCAGACTCTCCTGCAGGTAGTAAGGTTCCCCGCATCCCCCCAACTCTGCACAGAGGCACAGGGGTCTCAGGAGGAAGTTCCCAGAGGAGGTGACCACTCCTGGGGTGAGACACAGCATGGTTATGTGGGCACACTTCTCCCCATCACAGTTCTCCACGTCGTCTACCTTCCAGCTCCAGACTGCAGACACAGCACCTCTCTCCAGGCTAGTGCCCCAATTACAGCAAGAAAAAATTCTTGTAAAGAAAGAAAGAAAACAAACAACAATGCTGGAAACAGGAAGAGGAGCCCTCAGTGAACCAGAAGGTTTGAGGAAATCCTAGAAAATGGGAGCCAGATAAAAATCACACCAACAGCAAAGACACAGGGAAAACCATACCTTCAACTTCTGGAAGCAAGAGACATCCTTCCACCACGGTCTTGGTGTCAAAGTTGGAGTCAAAGATAAGGGCGTGGGAGTGGGCAGCAGGCGTTGCAGGGGTGAGGGAAAGAACTAAATGCAGAAGGGCTGAGCCTTCCAATGCACCTCCCTGCTGTCTCCTGCCCCTCCTCTCTCTCACAAAAACAGCACCCTTAAAGCTAGGAGCCACAGCAAAGGGTTGCACCCACTGGCTACAGCTAAAACCAAGAAAATGGGCACTAAGCCCAGGGGGAAATCCCAGTTTGAAGAATCTGTTCATGTCTTTTGCCCACTGTTTAATGGGGTAATTTTTTTTCTCTTGCTGATTTGTTTGAGTTCTTTGTAGATTCTGGATACTAGCCCTTTGTCAGATGTGTAGTTTGCAAATATTTTCTCTCATTCCGTAGGTTGTCTATTTACTCTGTTGATTATTTCCTTTGCTGTGCAGAAACTTTTTAGTTTAATTAAGTCCCATTTATTTATTTTTGTTGTTGCTATATTTGCTTTTGAGGCCTTACTCATAAATTCTTTGCCTAGGCAAATGTATAGAAGAGTATAGAAGAGTTTTTCCTATGTCTTCTTCTAGAACTTTTATGGTTTCAGGTCTTACATTTAAGTCTTTAATCCATCTTGAGTTAATTTTTGTATATGGTGAGAGGTACCCAATTTCATTCTTCTCTATGTGGCCACCCAGTTCTCTCAGCACCATTTGTTGAATAGGGAATCCTTTCCCCGGTGTATGTTTTTTTCTGCTTTGTCAAAAATCATCTGGTCATAGCTATATGGTTTTATTTCTGGGTTCTCTATTCTGTTCCATAGGTCTATGTGTCAACCTGTATACCCATATCATGCTGTTTTGGTTGCTATAGCCTTGTAGTATAATTTGAAGTCAGGTAATATGATACCTCCAGATTTGTTCTTTTTGCTTAGGATTGCTTTGGCTATTTGGGCTCTTTTTTGGTTCCATGTGAAGTTTAGGATGACATTGGAATTTTGATGGGAATTGCACTGAATCTGTAAATCACTTGGGCAGTATGGACATTTTGCCAATGTTGATTCTTCCAGTCCATGAGCACGGGATGTTTTTCCTTTGTTTGTGTCATATCGTTTCTTTCATCAGTGTTTTGTAGTTCTCTTCTCCTCCAACAAACATGAAAAAATGTTCAACATCACTAATCATCAGGCAAATGCAAATTAAAACCACAATGAGATACCGCCTTAGCCCTGTCAGAATGGCCATTACAAAAAAGTCAAGAAACAATAGATGTTGGTGCAGCTGTGGTGAAAAAGGAATGCTTATGCACTGTGGGAGGGAATGTAAACTAGTACAACCTCTGTGGCAGTACGGATATTCATCAAAGAATTAAAAGTAGACCTACTATTAGATCCAGCAATCCCACTACTGAGTATCTATGCAAAGTAAAAGAAGTAATTTTATCAAAAAGACACCTGCACAAGAATGTTTATCAATCACAGCACAATTCACAATTGCAAAGATACGGAATCAACCTAAGTGCCCATCAACTGATGAGTGGATAAAGAAAATGTGGATATGTATACCTTGGAGTACTACTCAGCCATAAAAAGGAATAAAATAATGGCTTTTGCAGCAACTTGGATGGAACTGGAGGCCATTATCCTATGTGAAGTATCTCAGGAATGGAAAAACAGATACCACATGTTCTCACAAGTGGGAGCTAAAGGAAGGATCCATATGGCCATAAAAAGCTGTAATGGACATTGGAAACTAAGAAGCGGGGAGGGGATGTGTGGGATGGGATAAAAATCTACCTGTCAAGTACAATGTACACTGTTCTGGTGACAGATACACTGTACTTCAGCATGATACGATTCATCCACATAACAAAAACACTTGTGTCCCCTAATTTTTTTGTAATTTAAAAAAAAAAAAGGAATGCCTGGGACATCAGCAGTCTAAAACTCACTAGCACCGCCCAAAAAGAAAAAGAAAATCCCAGTGTGGGTGTCAGAGAAGAGTTAAGGATAGTTTTGAACCTCCATGCAAGAGGCAGCTCCTGCAGGGGGAAAGGCACTCAGGCACCTCCCTGTGCTGACCACCATGGAGAAAAGGACTGTCGCCTGCTACTTACCACAACCCTATTTTGGAAACTCTACAATGGGTGAGAAGATCAAAGGCAACCCTCCCAGTTTATCTATACAGTTCTTTATTCATGAAAACAAACCAACAACCCAGGATCACAGGTTATTTGAGGAAAACCTGGACCACGAAAGAAAAGGGCCACAATGAACAAACAGAACAACTGATCCCACAGGAAACATGATTTATGGGAAAGAAGATAACTTAAGTGCTCTCAAGTATTATCCCAGTACTTTGGGAGGCCAAAGCGGGAGAATCACTTGAGGCCAGGAGTTTGAGACAGCCCGAACAAGAGGCAAGACCCCATCTCTATAAAAAACAGAAAAATTAGCCCGGGTGTGGTGGCAAACGCCTGTAGTCCCATCTACTCAGGAGGCTAAGGCAGGAGAATCGCTTGAGCCCAGGAGTTTGAGGCTGCAGTGAGCTATGATGGCACCACTGAACTCCAGCCTAGGCAACAGAGTAAGGCCCTGTCTCAAAAAGAAAAAGAAAACTTCTGATAAGTACCTTAAGATAGATTTGAAAACAGTAGTGTGCCAATAAAGCAAGACCAAGCTGCTCTGAAAAAGAAGCAGTCAGAGAAAAAGAGCTTTCTTTTAATAACAGAAAAATAAATTTTTAAATGATTGCTGAAAAGAAACTTCGATGGATTTGAGAAATAAAATGAACCATGCTAAATACCAAAGCTGTGATCCAGAAGATAACACTGAAAATCATCAGAGGGTAAAACAAAAAGGTAAGAGACAGGGATAATAGATTTGGAAATACGAAATGAGTTTCAGAAGCAGCTAAAACAGTAATGGGGAGGGGAGAAAAACCGGGGCATGCAGAAAGTTTCCCCGGCTGACCAAAGATTCAAGCCCTCCAGGTGCAAGAGCCCCAGCAGTGTACGGGGCCCTGGATGAATGAATACGAACGCAGCATCCTCGACAGTCCTCTCTAAACCCACGTGGGCTCTGCAATGTGGCCGTGTCCTGTGCTTTAGAAATCAGAGATGGCTGTGTGGCCCAGTGGCCAGAGAACCAAACCATGAATGAGAACCCCTTGCTTCTAGTCTTGGCTCTAGGAATAACTCGTGTGACTGGGCAAGACCAGTAACCTCTGTCTGTATCTCCTCTGGAGAACAGAGATAGAAAAACTTTCCATGGCTATGCAGATGGTAACATATACGCAAACAATCTAGCAGGCAGGAAGAATCAAACAACCTAAACTATCATTGGCGGCATCGTACTTGTGAACATATATACAGACATAATTCAAGGCATGTTTCACATTTATCGTAACATATTAGTGTTCTGGCCAATATCCACAAGCTCAAAATTACAACCATCTGATTTTCTGTAATCCTTCAAAACTAAGCCATGCCCCTCAAGTACACAGTGGCATGCACGCTGCAGGGGAAGGAGCCTCTCAAATAGTTTCCTGTATCTGATTTGGAATAAGAAAAACAAAAGACCATGGGAGCTATCACAACATCTATGGTTAAGTCTCTGCTTGTAACTAACTAGCTGATTAACCTGGAAATTGATGAGCTTCAGATTCTTCTGAAAACTGACTGAGTTAGACCAGCCCAGTGGTTGTCACCCTGGCTGCACAGGAGAATCACCTGGGAGCTCCCAAAACATAGCAGGGGACCTGAGTCCTACCCCTAGAGAGTCCAATTAACTGGCCTGAGATGAGACCAAAGGAATCTTTGCTTCAAATTACCCGGGTGACTCTAATGTGCGACCAGTGCCATTGGACAAGATGATCTCTAACAGTTCCTCCAGCTCCATGGAGGGGGACAGAGGGCAGTGGGTGAGAGCACAGCCTGCAGAACCGGTTTGAATCCACTTTCTGCCTAGTCCCATCTGAGAAAGTTTCTTACCCTTTTGGAATCTCACTTTCCTCGCCTGAATCATGGAGATGATGAGTCCCCCACAGTATCATGAGGCTTAGATAAAACTGTGCAAGTGAAGAACCTGAACCCAGCAACTGGCACTTAGTAGGTGATCACAAAAGTGATCAAGGAGATGTTGCTCAAAGGATAGACATTCCTGTTAGGAGAAATAAGCAAGAGAGCTACTGTACAGCATGGTGATTGCAGCTAAATTGCTAAGAAGACTAGATTTTAAGTGTTAACACAAAAAAATAAGTATGTGAGGTAATACATACATGAATTAGCTTGATTTAGCCATTCCACAATGTGTGTGTGTATCAAAACAGCATGTTATACATCATAAAATACATATTTTTAGTTGTCAAATCACAAATAATAATAATTTAATAAGTAACTGAGGGATAAGTGAGCTAAAATGGTCAGTGACGTCCTTAAGTGCCTGGCAGAATAGGTTGACCAATGGGACCTATTTTACAATTTAAACTAAGGGATGGGGTGTGGGAGTTGCATGGGCCGAGTGCACCAAGCCCTGGAGGACAGGCAGGGGACAGTGGGATGAAGACGAGGTGACCCTGGAACAGCCACCTGAAAGGGAACTCGTGCAGCAGTCCACACCATCTACAACAGGACCAGAGCCCACCCACTAGGAAGCCACAGGAAAAGGCTTCCTCTCCCACAGAGAACAAACACTGAAGACAAAAAAAAGGTCTGGTGCGTAGAGTAGAATAAAGCCCTAACACTGGCTTTCGGCCAAACTGCCAGGGTGAGGGAGCAAATTCCAACACAAAACGGTTTCAACTAAGACTATTTGTTAGTTTATTTGAAAGCAAATTTGTACCAGCACACCACTGATTCTCCTCTGGTGCTAGAAATAAAAAGCTCCATACCGACCTCATGGGGTCTAACATCACACTGGGTGTGTATACCTCAGATGAAAGGGAAAACCTATGGAAAAACTCATTTTAAAACAAATCCTATTTTTCATATTTTAACTAAAGTGTTTCAAGAACTTATACTGAAGAGTGTTTATCTACCAAGTATTTAAGGTAATGAAGTTCATACGTTTTAGGCATTTATCTGAAAACAGTTGTGATCAAATCAAAGCTATGACATGAACATGCAAACTATTTTTCATCTGGCTTTATACTTTGGTAAATTCCTCCTCCTTCCACTGGCCACACGCAGAAACTCAGAACAATGCAAAATCCCTCCTTGTTTTACTTACTCTCAGTATCACTTTTCCACCACACCCTTTCTCTTTGGAGAATGGAGCCAGCCAGAAATAATTTGGCTAAATTCAAACCCATGGGAATGGCTGCCACACTTAAAAGTACAGATTTTGAACCTCATTTCATTTCATTTTTCCAGACACTAAAATAAGTAGAGGAACCTTCAGTTCACCACAAACATCAACAAATTTTATAAAGTTTCCCCCAGTCTCTGGGGGGAAAAAAAAAAACCTAAAATTTTTTTTCAATCACTTTCTATTATTCAAGTGGCCTGAAACAGTATAAAAGCCCTCCTTGAATGATAATGGGGTTTAATTGGTTTAGAGAACTTGCTTTTCACTTTTAACTTGGATTCAAATTCTGACTTTGTCCAAGAAGTGACAACGAATTTGGCAAGTGTACCCAGGTGCCCGATGGGCATTAGAACAAGGCAATTGGACGCTGAAATCTCCATCCACAATAAGGGACTTGCCCAAGTTGAAAACCCTGAATGCCGGCTGCCCTCGCTCCAGCAGGCAGCACAAACACTGTGCTCCCTGACTGTAAAATTAATTCTGCTATAAAAAAAGAATGAGGCCCATTCTTTGATTTTTGCTATCATTTTCATGATAGGAAGTAAATACCTATTATTTTACCTCTGAAAGCCCTATTTTTCCTATGAAAAAACACAGAAGAACTATGCTCTTGCGGACAGTAAAACAAAGCACCAACACCAACAAAACCAGGATTCCACTCTCGCCTGCTCTGCATGTGTTATGCCTATTAAATGTCTTCTTCCCGGACATTCTGTAAGTTGCTTCCAACGTGTCCATCTGGTCACTGCTAAGCATTGCTTTCAATGATAATGGCTCCCTAACAACTCCATTAAAGCCCCGACCACCCCAAGGAATTCCCATAGGTAATGAGATTATTCTAATCTCTGATTGATGAAGTATTTATCTAAGTAAGGAAGCAGATATGAGGACTAATCAGAGAGGGCGGGAAAAATTAGAAAGTAATTACCAGACAAAGAAGAGAAGATTATGCATCTTCTTTGACATAAGTAATACCTCAAGGTCATAATTAACATGGAAATTTCATACAATTTCTCAGAAAATGCTTCCGAAATTTTTATAATGTAACAGTCTAGGCGAGAAATTCAAAGTTAATTGGTTTTGGTCATGGGTCACTTCGTAATAATAAATTACGGTACAAATGATTGCCAAATTGAAGTTTGAAAAAATGGTTAAATTAAATACGGACTAGAGTTGAGTTTAAACTGTAAAAACCATTTTCCATGCCTAGGGGCTTCCTAGCTACTTGTCAAGTCTCCCGAATGTAACACGCTTTTCCAAATCTTTTTGCTTCGAGAACAGAGCTCCGTCCGCGATAGGGTTCCTCACTCGTCTCCTCCGTTCGTTTTGGAACAGACACCAGCTACGTTAAATTAACGGAGCCTGAGCTTCAGGGGCCCTTCTAAGGCTCTGGGAAAGGCCCCAACAATGCATTCACAACAAAGGTTCCTGTAAAAGGTGCAGAAGAAAGGTCTTTTTCTATTCTTCTTCTTTAAGGGGCCCCCAGATTGTATGAGCTTGAGGTCCAACAAAACCTGGCCGTTCCTGGACCTATACCCAACTTCTCGCAGCCTTTACCTAGTTGTCCAAGTTCTGGGAAATTTCAGTGGAGACAAAGAAACTTCCCATACTCTTCATGATGCCACCTGCCCATCAGAACTTTGCCTTCCAAACAGGCCCCATGCAAGATCTCAAGGAATTTCTTACATCTTGGGTTCAAGGGAGGGTAGAAAAGGGCGGGTGATTAATGTTAAAAGGGAGTGAAAGTACGATTCTGGTAATCAAAACTTTCTCATGGGACTGGCCAAAATTTAATTCTTAAATTGAAAACTCAGTACATATCAAATTTGACTCCTCATGGAGAAACAGTGTAGGAGAAACAGGGTTTGTTTTTTTTTTAATGATTTTTATTGATTGCAGTAACATACACATCATGTAAAATTTGCCGTTTCTACTATGTGTAAATGTACAGTTCAGGGCATTAAGTGAATTCGCACTGTCGCGCGACCTTCACCACCATCCCTCTCCAGGACTCCTTTCATACCTGCCGACACTTTGATCTTGGACTTCCAGCCTCCAGAGCTGTGAGAAAATAAATTTCTGTTGTTTAAGTCAACAGCAACAATAACAAAAAAAGTACGATTCTATTACAGGCCACATTTTAACATATGAAATGAGATAAGATGATTGAAAACAAACCTCCTAATCTGTCAAAGGCAGAAGCAACTTGTTTTGGAATCAAGGCAAAAATCACCATGACCTGTATGTACAGCCTCGGGATCGGCTGCCAGCGGAGCCCCCACAGCACCCGGGCCAGACCTCCCAAAGAGGGTAGCAGAGTCCGAAGCATGAAGTGAGGGTGAGGGGTCGCGGGATGCACGTTGGCTGTCCCATTCCTGTAGCCGGTACGTGCAAGGCGGAGAGTGGCCGCTGCCGGCCCGACTAAGGGAGGGCGCCAGCCATGCAGAGCCAGAGGCCGGCTCACCTCTCCACAGGGCGAGTGTGGCTCCTCGGACCTACTGCCCTGCCCCAGGTCCCTCACCACACCCGGATGACTCTTCCGGCCTATTTGTGGCTCACAGTTCAGTTTTCGACTCTAGCCTCCCCTTCTAAATCTGCAGTTTCTCAGAAAGCTTCCTCACCCCCACTAATCCGAAACCTCTCTGCCCCTCTGAGCTGGCCCTTCCTCTCAACCAGCATTACCCACCCACGGTGACAGCACTAAAAACAGAGCAAATGGCAGAAGACAAATGAGATAAATCTAATTCAATACTCCAAGACACACTTAGGGACAAGCAGGTCCAGAGCAAGAGAGGAAGGGGGAGAAGATGCGAGATCAACATGCAGGTGGGAATGCTACCAGAAGTGTGGAAGTGTACCAGCCGGCCTTGGCATGCAGTCTCTGACAGCTTCATTACCTCCTCCATCCTCCCAATCTTTCATTCACAGCCCCACAACTACTAAAAGGTAAAGCTGGGATTCATCTGAACACACTGTATATGCTAAATACCATTTCCGAAGCATCCTCATTCCATGCCAGAATGCCCATATAATCCACCTCTTCTCATTGAACAAACGGCAGCTAAAGAAAAAAAAAAAAAGTGTCACTATCTTTCAGCATATTTAGAAAACTACATAACAACGAAAGAATTAGAATTAAAGGAAGGTCAAAACTCCAATCTTGACTATGGCCACTGTAAACACACTACCCCACTAATTCAGATCTCCTCAAAAGTCTCAGCAGCCCACACAATCCAACGCGTCAGAGCCCCCTCAAACAGGAAGCTCTGCATAAA
Organism: Propithecus coquereli; assembly: GCF_000956105.1. Classification (NCBI taxonomy): domain Eukaryota; kingdom Metazoa; phylum Chordata; class Mammalia; order Primates; family Indriidae; genus Propithecus; species Propithecus coquereli. The sequence continues at coordinate 3,771,536 of NW_012148063.1, read as the reverse complement.
GAAACTCCCTCTGCCTTCATTTCAGCCCATTTCCTTCCGCCTCTGCTCCGCAGACCATATAACCTTCCCACCATTTATAACTCATTTACTCTTCCTTTTTAAAACCAAAGTTTAGTTTTTAATCTGAATCATAAACACTGTGGTTTTTCACGCTAGCTTCTTACATCAGCACTGTCTTACTCAGTATTTTCGACGCTCTGTTAGACAGACAGAAAGCAAAGGAAGCAAGCAGTGTTTCACACGGCATCCTCCGTGCACTCTGCAGCCCACCTCCAACTAGCACAAGGGAAGACCGCTTAAGGCCACCTAAAGGAACAGTGGAAATACAGCATCCTGTGTCACTCCTCCTCCCGAAATGCAGGCGGCACCGGAACAAAGAGCTTCCCATCTGGGGGAAAGGAGCAGGGGGCAGGGCAGGCAGACCCGGTCCCTGCAGAACTCGTTGGCAGATGGTGGGTCAGGGGGCACCCGGGGCTGAAATGCTCCTCACAACAGGTGGCTGATCTGAAGGGTATCAGGTGAGGAAAGGCTTTATAAAGCTCAGGGCCGTTAGAGGCTTCCCTTAAACCTACTACCATCCTTACCACAGGGGTGTGTTTGCTTTGAGAAACTCACCGACCTCCGCACACTATGATTTGTGCCCTTTATACATCAGTAAAAAGGTTTTTTTCAGTGCTCCTTACTTAGCAGCTCACCAAGAAAGAAAATCTTCAAGTCAAACCCTCTTTTCTCCTCCAACTGGAGAAAGATACTGCCTCTTTAGGTCCGAAAAGTGAAAAAGGAGAAGCAAAGAATTCCCCAGGGTCGACTAAATGCTACAAAAACAGGATGGAGAACAAAAACCTAGCTTCAGAAAGATGCAGAACAGCAATGGATACCGAAAAAGTAAGAACTCAGAAACAAACCCCAAAGCACACAATGCAAACTATTCCTGTTCATTAGGGGAAAGAGCACTTAGTTTGGGTGATGGGAGTGGGTGGTGATATTTTTCATGACAATAGAGATACTGAAAAATTTTAAAGTCTTAATCACCAAACATCGAAAATTGCAAAGCTACTTGACTCAAGGGACAGAAAAGATGGTAATATTCAGAGTTTACTTAGGGCCTAATATATGCTAGGTATAGTGCTAAGTTCGTTATATTATTTAAGGCTCACAATTAAATTTGAGGTAGGTATTTTTATTACTCCATTTTACAGATGAGAAAACTGAGGCACAGGAAATTTACCTAATGTACATATAAACAGTAAATAGTCAAAGGACAAAAGATCCGGGTGAGCTCTAACTCCAAACATGCTCCTCCCAGTACATTACAAGTTACCAGGGCAGCTTGAAAGAATGTTCTTAGACAACAGGATAGAAAAACCGTGAAATAACAATTAGGTAAAGAGGGACTGAAAAAGTTATAGAGAGCCTTGCCTAAGAATGAAGGCAAATTCCTTGGAATAAAACCCTGAATCTAACAACTATTTCACATTTCTAAACTTTAAGAAATTTTCCAAATTTTAGAACTAATAGGAACCTTTGAGGTCAACTCACTGTTTGAGAAAGAAACCAACAAGTAAATGACACATTTCAGTAGAAGACATTTGTGCCTCCCTCTGCACTTTTTCCATTCAAAATTCCTTCAATACATGTTTGCTGAGTGCCTAGTATGTGTAGGGCATCTTTAAGATTCTAATGGATCATCTCCCTTAACTTTCCACCTAAAAGGCCTAAATGATGCATACTCTGCAGAGTTTTTCTTTCTTCCTTTAATCTGCCCAGATAGATATACTCCCAAAATAGATCAACAATTGTTGATGACACATTGAACACAAGCACCAAGTCCTGGGAAAATTAAAGCTTCTATTTATAGAAATGTTCATATTTCAAAAAATGAATAGATACAAGTTGCAGTCTTGTTGCCATCACAGCCTCCAAGCGTCATTTACATCGACCAAGCAAGGACTGTGTGTACGACCTGGTCCTAGAATGAATCACCATGTGCTGCGTGATCGTTTGTATTAACAAGGATCACAATGTTCTGATTAACACACGATTCTGATGAGTGTAAGAACTTTCAGGCTTTTCCAGAGGCCGCTTGGGGGACTGAGTCAGGTATAGTTAATCAGTTTTAGTTAATCCTAATTTGGGGAACACTGAATTCTACACTGCTTAGACGTTACAATTCTAGTGATGATGGTCAGTACACATACACACGGGGATAACACGGTGTCTGCAGAGCTCCGACATTATTCTGAGTCTCCTGAACTATTTAAATAACAAGAAGATACATTTGATGCCAAGAATAAAAAGCTAAACTGAACTTAAGTTACTTGCAAATAATCAGTGCCCACTATGATTAACAGGCTGTAACAATAAACTCATTTCCTCCAAACCACACTTCTCCCTTTTTCTCTTCAACTATGAAAGCTTCTTTGACCCATGTCAGTTTCACTGAAATACAATTTTTAATTTCCTTAAATTCATTAGGGTGGGTCTTGGTTTTTGTTCTTCTTAGGAATCCTCTAAACATTAAAAATATTGATTCATAATTAACTAATGAAAAATAGTTTTAAAACTTTATTTGAACAAACTTCATAATGGACAACATGTACAAAAACGTTTACAGCTAACATCACATTTAATGGAATGCTTTCATTCCTAAGACCAGGAACCAGCCAACACTGTCCCGGAGGTCCTAGCTGATGTGATAAGGCAGGACAAAGAGGTTCAATGACCTCGCCAGGATTCAAACATGGGGCTCTCAGATTCTCAGTCACATGTTTTGAGGCAGGAGCTCCAGGAAGAAAACAAACTCTGAGATGAAAGGGCTTCCTTCATTTTTTGATGCACCAAGTTGCAGGAGTGAGGCTAACATCCAGATGAAGACATACAGTTGAGATTAAAAACACTGAACCCTAAAAGAGAAGTCCTGACTAAGAGGTGTACTGGCAGGCAGCAGTCGTCACGCATGATGGTAGGTGACGGCAGGGGCAAGGACAAAAATTACTCGCTGAAGAGCACCCAGACCCGGGCTGGCACCCTAGGGGGAACATCACCCTCTGACAGTGGGATGAGGATGGAGACTCCACGGGGAGGCAGGAAAAGAATGGTGACCAAAGAAAGAAGAAAGCCAAGAGGA
>NW_012148063.1:3763554-3768359 GCF_000956105.1 Propithecus coquereli | reverse complement strand
CTCTAAACATTAAAAATATTGATTCATAATTAACTAATGAAAAATAGTTTTAAAACTTTATTTGAACAAACTTCATAATGGACAGCATGTACAAAAACGTTTACAGCTAACATCACAGTTAATGGAATGCTTTCATTCCTAAGACCAGGAACCAGCCAACACTGTCCCGGAGGTCCTAGCTGATGTGATAAGGCAGGACAAAGAGGTTCACTGACCTCGCCAGGATTCAAACGTGGGTCTCTCGGATTCTCAAGCACATGCTCTGAGGCAGGAGCTCCAGGAAGAAAACAAATTCTGAGAGGAAAGGGCTTCCTCCATTTTTTGATGCAGCAAGTTGCAGGAGTGAGGCTAACATCCAGATGAAGACATACAGTTGAGATTAAAAACACTGAACCCTAAAAGAGAAGTCCCGACTAAGAGATGCGCTGGCAGGCAGTAGTCGTCACTCATGATGGTAGGTGACGGCAGGGGCAAGGACAAAAATTACCCGCTGAAGAGGACCCAGACCCGGGCTGGCACCCTACGGGGAACATCACCCTCTGACAGTGGGATGAGGATGGAGACTCCACGGGGAGGCAGGAAAAGAATGGTGACCAAAGAAAGAAGAAAGCCAAGAGGAAGGAGCTGGCCCCGAAGCCAGTGGCAGAAGGCTCTCCAAGGAGGAGACAGGAGTCCTCAAGGAGGGGACAGGGCAGCTCTGAGAAAGATGCTACACGAGAACCATCTCTCAGGCCAGCCTTCTTTTTCGAGTATGACTCATGTCTGGCACAGTTTTCTTTTCTACCTAAGAAACTAAGCCTTTCTAGTCTTAAACTTTTTTATCTTTAAGCCTGAGAAACTTGCTGTGCTTCTATCTGAATTTCAGAACCAAAGTGCTATACCAACCACAAGATTAGAGAATATCCTAAAATAAAACAAATATTACAGACCACAGATGATGTTGCTCAGAAGCAGAACAAGGCTGCGGCTATGTTTTATCTTTTTAATAGTTGTTTCGGGGAGAGAAGCCACCTGCCTTGGGGAATTAAGGTAGCACAGAACTGAGCTCCCGAGAGACCACAAAAGTGGCTCAGTGGTAACACCAGAAAACGTGGTCTCTTCGGGCGGCATCAGGCAGGGCTTAGGCAGGGCTGCAGAGGTCCTGGGGCCACCACTGCCGCAGTGAGCACTCATGTACTCGCAATGCGATCCGGCGGTACCAGCCTGCTCCTGGCCAGGAAGGGAACCAGAAAGACCTGGGAATAAGGAAAATCAAAACCAGTTTGACCAGATATGTGTTTGAGATACAACATAACAGGCATACAGGCAAGAGCACCTACGTGGGCAACAGAGAAGAAACCTAAATGAGCTGTGGTCCTAGAACTTCAGACGACAATAACTCAACACATAGCTGTGTTCAACTAAAGAGAAAACATTAGGGAGAATGATTCTTTTAGGCGCCAAAAAATTCCTTTGGTCTATATACAACACAAATTTTTAGAAGAAAAAAAACTCCTGCATCCTAAAGAGGCTCAGAGTATGGCAGAAGTGAAGAAAACAGACCCTGATCACCCCCAAAGGATTCGCCCTGTATTGTGTTGGCGGACGCCTCAGCTCTCCGTTGGACTTTGCTTGTGTGGACAGGGATTTAATGATTAATGCCACACATGACACAGGCTGCTATCGGCATCTTCATTTTTCAAATGTAAACCCACTGAGTGCTCCATTCCGTGTACCACATGGTGAGTGGGTAGCGGGGAAACGATTGCAATGTAATCTTTCCAGACTTTAATTCCTGTTCACAGATAAGCAGACAGGTTCGCACAGGCTTAAGACGCGTGTACGCACAAGGAGAAAACACACGGAAACACTGGGGAAAACATTTTGGCAAATGAATTAGATGGTTCAACCTAAACATAACTTCTTTTCTCAAGTTAATGTAACCTCTCTCTCTGAATCTTTTTCCCCCCTCACAGATCTTCTATTGCATATTCCATAAAGTATACTCTATATTCTATAAAGTATATCCCATGTGTTAAGAGGCCCTTCTGCCATACCAAAGCAGTACTTACGGGAATTGTGAATTTATTACCTTGAACAATAGTCTCAGACTCACTTTGTCTTCAAAATATGAATTAAATTAACTTTCATAGATAGTTCAAATTAAATAGACAAGGTGTTTTTCAGTCCTAGGAATTTTCCTTACTCTTGATTCTACCCAAAATTAAGAAAAGTGAATAAGATAATTCAATTAATGTTGTTCCAAGTTGATCCTTAAGCCCATGACACAGAAATCTCTCCTATATTTAGTTCCTTTTATTTAAACATAAGCTCTGCCATTTGTTTAGTCGTAAAAAGCCAGAGACACACAGTAATATCCAGATTAACCATCTCTTCGTTTTCAAAATCAAAAACTTTTTTGTAATCTGAGACAGCTACTAAAGAAAATTAGAGATAAATTATAAGATAGCAAAAAATTATTTAAAATATCAGCAACAGTGTCTGAGCTATCTACAAAGACTCACTTGGATTTCTCTTGACTCATTCTAGTGTATGCTTAACACATACAGACGCACACATGTATTTAGTCTTTTAAAAACAAAGATTTGACAGGACAGTTAAGTAACATCTTTAATCAACCAATTTAACATCAAGAAGTATTTATAAGTGTGCATTTTCACATTGTAATTTTCAGCATACTATCAAAGGGTTAAATATGTTAGAAGGTGTCTCGTGAATACCAATTACCTAGAATTTCATAAAAACTCTTAGCCATGTATGCCAAAGAGAAATAATAACAGTCAGGGAGAATAAGGAGGCTCACGGAAACTTATTTTACCAAAACCATGAATGCATTCTCAGGTTATTAAATCTTTTGGCAGTGTAGTAGACATCATTACCATGCCAAAGGACTTCCTTGCCTTTTACTTTCCAGTCTTCTAACAAAAGACAGTGAGATCCTGATTTAAACACAGTCAAGATCACAAAAATGAAGGGTATGATCTCATTATCCAGAAGGCCGTGGAATCTCCCTGATTGAGCTCAGGTCCATACTTAGCTGATTTTAAGTGTGAACTACAGAATCCAAAATCTAAGGTCCACCGTGACAGACCATGATAGAAAAACAGCTTTCTTTACAGAGGTGAGGAGGGGAAAGTAGCTAACGTGCTTCCACAATCACCTGAGGAATCCGATCAAATTACAGACTAGCAAGCATTCCCAGTAGAATGGAACACCAAAGCGGACACCCCGTTAGCAGTGGGGTGGACAATACCAGGAGACTCACGATTTGGAAAGAGGGTAAGAGCAGAGATCGTCAGCTAATCCCTTCTGCAGCCAGCCATGGTCAAATCCTTAGTTATTGCTCCTTCTCAACCTTCCTGTCTTCAGATCATAGCAACAAAATGTGAGCAGCTATCACAAGACTTTTTAAATCAACTTCTTACCAACAGAAGACAGTTCAGTTTTAACGTTAACAACCTCCACCATTTCCTTGTTTTCTAGGAAAAAGTCACCAAGATTGATCCCAACGTGGCTGTGAAGTTCTCTTTGCAAAATGCCCAACTCTCCCTCTGGATCAGGCCTGCCTCATTTCCCATCCTCAACCTCCCGTCCCTCTCCAGCCTCTCACTCTTCCTCCGTTCTCAAAATCCACAATTGTACAAAGTTATCATCAAGTAATAGGAGAATGATTTCACGCCCACTTGCTTTATGGGTAAAAACTATGAAACTTTCAAAGAACAGCAAACCTTAGGTTATACACAGTCCCTGAGTACAGAGAAAGATGGAAAGCTTACCAATTCACTTCATGAATCCTAATGCAATAAGAGAAGAAATAAGGAACAAATATTGTTCCTACTTTTATGGATGATACGGTATCTGCTTAGAAAATCAAATAGTCAACTGAAAAGTTACTAGAGTAATTAAGCAAATTCACTAAGGGAACCATATGATGAATATATATATAATCCATAGGCTTCTATATTATAGTAATAACCAATTAAAAATTGAGAAAAATCATTTTCCATCACTAGCAAAAATTACTAAATAACTAAGAAGAAATTAATCATAATGTGCAATGTCTATATTTTAAAAACTATAAAAACTATACTACAGAGCATAAAGACCTAAAAAGTTCTGAGACAGTCCATGTTCCTTGATAGGAAGATGCAGATCAATAGGACATCAATTCTCCTTAAATTACTGTACATTCCACGTACTCTCAAATTTTTTAAAACAACGTGATAGGCTGATTTTCGAGTTCATCTGGAAAAATAACTTTGTGGAGAATAGTCAAGAAAGAATATTTTGAGGAAAAAAAGAGTAACAAGGAGGTATCTGCCCTATCAGGCAGCAAAACAGTCTACAAAATTACAGGAATTTTAATAGTTTGCAACTGAACAGAATTATTCCAAGTCCAGAAATAGATACAAGTTATATGGAGAGCAGAATATGATCAAGGTGGCATTTCAAGCAAAGAAAAGACGGGCACTATAACAAATGAACAAAGTTTCTCTGCCCAGCCCAATGTTCTCTTGTAGACTCACCGGTGTGTAAAACCAGCAGCAGCCCAGTCCCCCCCAACCACATACTGTGCGAAAGCCAAAAGGTGTGTGAGCTTATTACAGCTTCTCGCCAAGTCTCTAAGCAAGGGCCCCCAACCACTCAAATCAAACCAGAGTCCTCGTGGTATATTTTTACTTTCAAGTTCTCATGGGAGAGCTGCGGTGGCAACCCCACACTGTCAGAGGATGGCACCCAGGGCCAAGGGGCCACACAGGCTGTGTCTGAGTCAGGGATGAGTCAGTCTCTCAGCACCTGCCAGC
>NW_012148063.1:3758547-3760779 GCF_000956105.1 Propithecus coquereli | reverse complement strand
TGGCAGAGTTTTGTGCCTCTAGATTTAACTTCGTGCTGAGACTTGGCTTAAGGGGAACCAGGTGCTAGGTACCTGCAGCTTCTAGAGCTGGGATTCCTGACCGGCTCAGATTCTCCTCCAAAGTCAATTTCCTGAAGTGGTTGTAAATAAAATCCAAGTCAAATTCAGATATCTCAAACAAAGACGAAAGGATTGCAGATTTCAAAGTAAACTCATCTGTCAGGAAAAAACAGAACAAGAACTGGGTTCCTCCTCCTCTCTCAGTGCCTTAGTTTGGGGGGGAAAAAAAAACCACTTCTGCAAAATAGAAGCCAGAAAGGAGGAAACCTAAGATGGATACAAAAAGGAATTCACTTTCTACACATCCCTGGCTGCCAACCCAGCAACACGACACAAGCGAGCCCTGGACCGGCTCTGCTGAGAAACCACGCTTGGCCCTCGCATTCACGAACGGGAACCTACGCTTAAGTAGTAGCCGCACCCGAACCTCAGCAAGCTTCAGCTTCTCACAGGATGCGACAACCGCAGACACCGCGATGCTTCTGCGGGGCAGCCACAGGCACAGTTCCCCACGAGGCGCGAGCTGTCCTGGCGCAGCTCAGGCGCCGGCTGTTCAAGAGTCTCTAGTTAGCATTTGATACGTCCATCAGGGACGAGCGCTTCGAGAACAGACAGGCACACCCGGGCACGCGGCCTGCCCGACGCTGGTGAGCCACCTTTAAATCGGGTTGGCTTTTTACAGCTGTGGGTAGAAAGCTCAGAACACCCGTGCCTTTCCTCTTTTTTATCTCATTTGTATTTGCTCCTCAAATGATCTGTACAGAAACTTGCCAAGTTTCTACATCGGGACGAGCAAGTTCACTTCCGTAAGCTCCTTTGGGCTGACGACAGGGGAGGGGGCGCAGGCCCGGGTTGCCGAGCACGATGCTGCAGACTCCACCTGGCGGTGACGACGCGCTTCCGGGCCGCGGCAGAAAGAGGCAGGAGGTCGCCGCAGGGTCGCTGCTCCAGTGCGGCGCGTGTTGAGTGAGGGAGTGAATGAACGACCAGACTGTACCGTACGTGCCACAGCGAAAGTGGGGAGACTTGAACTTTAGTCCCGTCTTTGACGGCGACAAGCTATATGACTAGCTGTAGGGTCAAGTCACTTAACTTATCAGAAATGAAGTTTCCTCATCTGTTCAAATGAAGCAATTGAGTGCATGGTCTCAAAAGACGCCTGCAGTTCTTATACGTAAAGAAATCGAAACCCTCCTGCACTGTTCACGGGAATGTAAAATGGTGTAGGGGAGGTGAGAAACAATATAGTGGCTTTTCAAATAATTAAAAATAGAATTACCATATAATCCAGCAATTCCACCTCCAGGTGTGTGTGTGTGTATTATATATAAAATTGAAAGCGGGGTCTTAAAGATACAGTTGTATGCTCATGTTCATAGCTACCTCATTCACAACAGCCAAAAAGTGGAAAAACCCAAGTATCTATGGACCCATGAACAGATAAACAAAGATAGTATATAGAAACAATGGGATATTATTTAGCTTTCAAAAGGAAGGAAATTTTGACACATGCTACAACACAGATGAAGCTCATGCCACGTAATATCATGCTACGTAAAATAAGCCAGTCACAAAAGAATAAATACTGTATGATTCCACTAATAGAAGTTACCTAGAGTAGTCAAATTCATAGGGACAGGCAGTAGAAGGGTGGCTGCCAGGGGCTGGAAGGAAGAAGAAATGGCAAGTTACTATGTCATGGGTCCAGAGTTTCCATTTTGCAACATGAAATAAGCTCTGGACACAGTGGTAACAGCTGCACAATGTGAATGCCCTGAACTGTACACTTAAAAATAGGTAAGGTGGTGTGTTTTATGTGTATTTTACAACAATAAAAAAATGTAAGTAGGTTTTAAAAAAGGGGATGATGTTTATGGCCTATGAGTTATATCTCAGTATGCCCGATTTTGAGAAAAAAAAAAAATCTTTTCAAAATTTCCCCTGACAGTTACCCTTCCATTCTTCAAATCAGCAAGTATTTATCAATCACCCTCTGATCTGGATCTGATTTCCACGGCTTTTCTCAGGGGCTCCTCTGGCAGAGACAGAAAACACCTTTTTCACTCCCACTCTTTGGAAAGTATCAAAGAAGTTAAATACCTTGGGCAAGGTTGTCAAGCCCAGAAGTGGTGACACTAGGACAGAACCCAATCTGACTCCCAGGGCCACAGT
>NW_012148063.1:3755637-3757277 GCF_000956105.1 Propithecus coquereli | reverse complement strand
GCACAAACTGAAGTCTAGAGCGCAGCCACACAATAGAATTAAAATGTGAGTCATGTTGGTAATGTTTCTAGTTGCCATTTTGAAAAAAGTAGAAAGAACCAGGTGAAATCAACTTTAATAATATATTTTAACCCAATACATCCAAAATATTGTCTTCTTAACATGTAAACAACATAAAAATAGTAATGGAATAGTTTCCATTTGTTTTTTCATATTAATTCTGCGAAACCAGCTGTGCATCTTACACCTACGGCACACCCCAGCTGCACCGACCACATTTCAAAGTGCTCAAGAGCCATTCCCCGTGGCCAGTGGCTACTGATTTTGACACATGGGTCTAGAAGCGAACCACAGGCCTCAGTGTTTTTTATTTTTTTGGAGGGGTCGTGATTAACGCAATTAGGCCAAAGCAGAAGCTTCATGAAGACATAAACAAAGGACTTAAAAATAGAAATAAAGGACTTAAAAAGTCAGGCTGGGTTTGGGCTTTATCTGTGAGAGGACAAAAAGAAGTGTGTGATTTTCTAGAACAGGCGGAGACAGGAAGAAAGGTCTGTATCAAGCACCGAAGCTGCTGCCTCAAGATCTCAGCCTCTCGAGGACAGCAGACGCCCTCTGCCCGCCCAGTTCTCTCACTGGTCCCATCTGACCTGTCTCCTCTATCAACGGGATCCCACTGAGTCCCAGTCACTTCCGAGATAATGCCATTACCAACCTGATGCCCTTTGTCCCTTTGTTTTCCTGGATAAGTCTTATTAGTCCCCACGGAAAGTAAATTCCAACATCCCATCTTTCCATCCCTGCTCCTGGACCGGCCACCCCCCGCCCCAGGCTGACTTTCAACATTACTGAATACGGGTGGGGAGGAGGAGAGACTAGGAATTCTAGTTCTCGAACTTTACCCAGCCCTCTCTGCAGCTTTCCATCTTCTTACTGCCGTATGATTGATTCTCTATCAACTCCTCCATCACATCCAACCTTTTGCATCTACTCAGGTATCCAAAGCCACTCTAAGGCCCCTTCATGCTCAGCTGACCCTTCCCTCCCACATTATTGTAAGAACACTTTCCCCCAACTTCCTTCCTCTAAACCCTAAAACATTTCTGCCTCTTCACCTGGCTTTCCTGCCTGCCTACGTCAGCAGACGTGTCCTCACTGTCCAGGGCAGGTGCTTGTGCTCCTGACCTGAAGCTCTTCTCTTCTCAGAGACCCTGATGAACCCGGCGTCCGGCCCTCACGGGCACCTTCATTTCAGTCTCTTTCTGACGTGCCTGTTTCCCTCCTGTGCTTCCAAACCCACCCGCACCGCCCCCGTACTGCAAAAGCCTTCCCTCGCCCTCTGAAGTCATTTCATTTTTCTTTACTGCCACCAAAGATCTCTCCTCAAAATCTCTCAAAAACAGTGTCCCCTCACCATCTCTACTTCCTCCATCATTCCGGAGAGTGAGAAATGGGCTTCCATTCCCAATCGCTCTCTGAAATGTTTCCAATGCCTCCTAAACTCTAAAATCCAATGGCCTCTCCTCAGTCATTTGCGACCAGCAAGAAAAGTTATAAGGAAGAAAGTAAGACATCAGCACATCTCCACACTGAGACACCAACCTGCAACGCTCTGGGGCCTTACTTTCTTTATGCATACA
>NW_012148063.1:3753198-3755587 GCF_000956105.1 Propithecus coquereli | reverse complement strand
TCTGTCACTGCAGGGCACCAAAGGGAAAAGAAAGTCAGAGACATTTGCTTAGTAAAATGAAATCCTTACTGGGCTCTCCTATGATTTCATTTACTTTTTATAGCTTGGCTTTCAAACATAGTAATTGCTTTCTTTCTTTTTTAAAGACATGGATTTACACCACATTTAATTTGAGAGTCCCTATATATAGATTGCAGTCCATGATAATAGCAAATTCACAAGATCCCACCCCTGAAGACCTAAATATAACAGCAATTTGGGAATAGGATCTTTTTTTCCAATAAAGAAAAAATATCGAAGTAGGCAAAGATAACTTATCCATCTGCCACCAAATGACAATTCCTACACCCAGCTTTTATGATACTCTCAGGAAAAAAATAATGCACGATGTTCCTCCAGGAAATTTGTTGTCTGAAAATCTTCTGAAATTAAAAAAATATATACTATGTTGTTTTGTTTCTATTAGCTCTTGTAAACTCTGGTTCAGATATTAAGAATTAAATCTTACCCTGAGAAAAGTAGTAATTCCAGTCTACTTTCAATTCTCATAAGGCAGATAGAATTCACTTTTGTTCTTTGATTACTTATTTCTTACCAGAGAAAAGTGGCCACATGCACACCTTCCCCAGAATCATAAAGCTGTAGAGATCGGCACGGCACAGTCCAAAGAACAAGTGCTCTGGAGTCAGACTGTGTGGAGACCCAGCTCCACTGCAGAGTTCCTCACCCTCTGGGCCTGTGTCCTTCTCTGCAGACTGGGAGGGAACCTGTCCTGGAGAGCCGCTAGCAGAGACTAACGGAGATGTTGCTGACGTGCCTGGTACAGCCCCTGGCATGAGCAGGCTCCTTTGAAGTCAACAAGGGGATGATGTTGCTAATGATGAAACAGGGTCCTGGAAATACTCTCTCCAATCCCTTCATTTTGCACACAAAGAGGAGTAAGGATCAGAGACATTAAGCAATGAATGTGCAAACCAACAATCTGCAGCTCAGCAAAGTGGTCTACAGAGCAGGGCAATTTAAGGTTTCAATTAGGACTTCTACAGATGATGAACAAAACCACAAAAATATCCAAGTTCACAAGTAGCTTCACTCCAAGGAAGGCTGGCTAAATCTCATTATTGCTGGGTGTGAACAGAAATAAAAACTTTCCCAACAAGAAGGACCTCCAGAGGACGATGGATACAATTTGCCTTCATCCAACTTCAAGTAACTCTTCGTCTTTGGCCACTTAAGACCGTTTGCTTACAGCCATTACAGGCCAGGATGCTACCAGAACATCAGGTGCCAAAGCAAGAGGAACACACTCATGTGGTACAGCTCAGGCCCTCCCTAGACCACATTTCCATTCACACAACACCTAAACTTGGACATAAGTAGCTGGAAAGGACCGGGGTTCGATATGGAAAGATAAACTGTTTGCCATTTAGCTGCAAAGTTTAATAAGAACCCCTTTTGTCCCTGATGACAAAGATCCCTCACACTGACCCATCAACAATCTGCAGCATTGGCAGAGTTTTGTGCCTCTAGATTTAACTTCGTGCTGAGACTTGGCTTAAGGGGAACCAGGTGCTAGGTACCTGCAGCTTCTAGAGCTGGGATTCCTGACCGGCTCAGATTCTCCTCCAAAGTCAATTTCCTGAAGTGGTTGTAAATAAAATCCAAGTCAAATTCAGATATCTCAAACAAAGACGAAAGGATTGCAGATTTCAAAGTAAACTCATCTGTCAGGAAAAAACAGAACAAGAACTGGGTTCCTCCTCCTCTCTCAGTGCCTTAGTTTGGGGGGGAAAAAAAAACCACTTCTGCAAAATAGAAGCCAGAAAGGAGGAAACCTAAGATGGATACAAAAAGGAATTCACTTTCTACACATCCCTGGCTGCCAACCCAGCAACACGACACAAGCGAGCCCTGGACCGGCTCTGCTGAGAAACCACGCTTGGCCCTCGCATTCACGAACGGGAACCTACGCTTAAGTAGTAGCCGCACCCGAACCTCAGCAAGCTTCAGCTTCTCACGGGATGCGACAACTGGCAGACACCGCGATGCTTCTGCGGGGCAGCCACAGGCACAGTTCCCCACGAGGCGCGAGCTGTCCTGGCGCAACTCAGGCGCCGGCTGTTCAGGAGTCTCTAGTTAGCATTTGATACGTCCATCAGGGACGAGCGCTTCGAGAACAGACAGGCACACCCGGACACGCGGCCTGCCCGACGCTGGTGAGCCACCTTTAAATCGGGTTGGCTTTTTACAGCTGTGGGTAGAAAGCTCAGAACACCCGTGCCTTTCCTCTTTTTTATCTCATTTGTATTTGCTCCTCAAATGATCTGTACAGAAACTTGCCAAGTTTCTACATCGGGACGAGCAAGTTCACTTCCGTAAGCTCCTTTGG
>NW_012148063.1:3750468-3752285 GCF_000956105.1 Propithecus coquereli | reverse complement strand
AGCATTTCTATATGCCAACAGTAAACAATCTGAAAAAGAAACCAAGAACGTAATCCCATTTACAATAACTACAAATAAAATAAAATACTTAGGAATAAACTTAATCAAAGAAGCGAAAGATCTCTATAAAGAAAACCACAAAATATTGATGAAAGAAGTTGAAGAGGACACACAGAAAAGGAAAGATATTCCATGCTCATAGATTGGAAGAACAATATTGTTAAAGTGTCCATACTACTTAAAGCAATCTACAGATTCAATGCAATCTCTATCAAAATACCAATGACATTCTTCACAGAAATAGAAAAAATAATCTTAAAATGCATATGGAACCACAAAAGACCCAGAATAGCCAAACTATCCTGAGCAAAAAGAACAAAACTGGAGGAATCATGTTACCTGACTGCAAATTATACCACAGAGCTGTAGTAACCAAAACAGCATGGTACTGGCATAAAAGCAGACACAGACCAGTGGAACAGAACAGAGAACTCAGAAATAAATCCACACACCTAGAGTGAATTTATCTTTGACAAAGGTGCCAACAACATACAGTGAGGAAAAGACAGCCTCTTCAATAAATGGTGCTGGGAAAACTGAATATTCATGTGAAGAATGACTCTAGATCCTTATCTCTTGCCATACACAAAAATCAAATCAAAATGGATTAAAGACTTAAATCTAAGACCTGAAACTATGAAATTACTAAAAGAAAACATTGGGGAAATGCTTTAGGACGTTGGTCTGGGCAATGACTTCTTAAGTAATACCCCAAAAGCACAGGCAACCAAAGCAAAATTGAACACGTGGAATCACATCAAACTAAAAAGCTTCTGCACAGCAAAGGAAACAATCAACAAAGGGAAGAGACAGAATGGGAGAAAATATCTGCAAACTACCCATCTGACAATGGATTAATAACTAGAATATATAAGGAGCTCCAACAACTTGACAGGAAAAAATCAAATAATCCAATTAAAAATGGGCAAAGGGTCTGAATAGATATTTCTCAAAACGAGACATACGAATGGCCAACAGGTATATGAAACAATGCTCAACATCATTAGCCATCAGAGAAATGCAAATCAAAACTACAATGAGATATCACCTCACCCCAGTTAAAATGGCTTTTATCAAAAAGACAGGCAATAACAAATGCTAGCGAGGATGTGGAGAAAGGGGAACCCTTGTACACTTTTGGTAGGAATGTAAATTAGTACAATCTCCATGGAAAACAGTATGCAGGTTCCTCAAAAAACTAAAAATAGAATTACCATATGACCCAGCAATCCCACTGCTCAGTATATATCCAAAAGATGGGAATTCAGTATATCAAAAAGGTATCTGCACTCACATGTTTATTGCAGCACTATTCACAATAGCCAAGATATGGAATCAACCTAGGTATCCATCAACAGATAAATGAATAAAGAAATTGTAGAACACATACAAAATGGAATGTTATATAGCCACAAAAAAGAATGAAATCCTGCCATAAGCAACAGCATGGATGAAAATGGAAAACATTAAATTAGGTGAAATAAGCCAAGCACAGAAAGACAAATCTCACATGTTCTCACTTATATGTGTGAGTTAAATATTAAAAACAATTGATCACATGGAGCCAGAGAGTAGAATGATAGTTACCGGAGGCTGGGAAGGTTGGAGGGGGGATAGAGTGGGGATAGTTCATGGATACTAAAATATAGTTAGATAGATAAAATGAATAATAGTTGATATTAGTAGCATAATGAATTGACTATAATCAACTAAAAGTTAGGGTATACTTTAAAATAACTAAAAGAGTGGAATTAGAA
>NW_012148063.1:3749424-3750418 GCF_000956105.1 Propithecus coquereli | reverse complement strand
ATTCCTTGCCCAGGTCTATTAGTAGAGTAGCACCATCCTTATCACAGGTACCGAGGCTTGAATGCCCAGTGTTGTTTTTCACTCCGTCCTACACTTTGCCCCCATGTCCTGCCAGCTGTCCAGTTCTCTCCTGTCTCTCTTATTCACCTGCTGTGGACTCTCCTCGCAGATCAACAGGACTCCTGCAGCAGCCCGGCCCTGACCTCAGGCTCCAGCACACGCATTGACCCTGCCAGTCCAAGCCTCCAACGCCTCCCCACGTGCAGACCGAGTTAAACCCTCACCATCCTCCCAAGCCCTTCCAGGCTCCTGTTGAATCTGCCTCCCCAGCCTTTCGACCAACAACTAGCTCATACTCCAAACTCAACATGAGCAGGTCCGGCTGCTGTAGCCTCAAGGAGATTCTTTTCTCATAGGAGAAGAATTTGTGGAGAAGGAACGGAAAAGGTAAACAGATGCTTACTGGAATTCCCTCTGCTGCTCTGCCCTGTCTCAGCCAAGGAAATGTTTTTCTCTGTCACAGTTTTAAAAAGGAAAAATATTTGGTAGAAGAAATTGAATAAGTAAATGAATCATGTAATATAAAGTAACAAGAATCTGCAATAGGCTATATGTGTACACTCACGAAATGACCAAAACCTAAAGACAAAAGAACAGAAAAACCATCCACCACAGTCAAAGGCATCCTACATTTATATAAATAGCAGAGTCATTTTACAGTCTCATCTGTCTCACGATAGAGTTTCATGAATCAGGTATCCATAAATGGCTAGCATTCAAACTCAGCAACATTTACATCATAATAGAAAAAAATCACTGGAGTGGGCGAAACAAAACTTACCAAACCTGAAGAGACAAAACTAAAAAACTAGTTAGCATAATACTTCACCTTCAGTAATTTGAGAAGAAAACAGTGAAAATGACTACTTCATAAACATTTATTTGATGCCCATAAATTAAACCCTATCCTGCATAATAGAGGGAAGATAATAAA
>NW_012148063.1:3737846-3740024 GCF_000956105.1 Propithecus coquereli | reverse complement strand
GCAATTTATGTCTTAACAAGCCCACCAGGTGATCCTGATGCCCGCAAGTCTGAGAACCTGTTATAGCACAACACCGAATGTGTTTCCCATTATTCTCTTCTTCTTCCTCTTCCAACCCTACATCTCTGCTGAAGTACACAGGAAGCAACTGCCCCCAAAATCTTGAACCTAAGTATAGATTCACCCACTGAAAAAGTAAAAACATCACAATAAGGTATTCGAACACTGCTACGGTGTAGTCAAGGCATTTTTCTTCTCTCACAATAAGAACACCTACAACCAAAAGGGTCAAATAAAAGTTTGAGTTTTCAAAGAATAATTCAAGAGAGAGCAGAGTTCACTAAGACTTCAGAGATTAAACCTCAAAGGGCTGAGAAATACTAAGAAATTTATTTCCATAAATCCAGGATTGTGGTACCTTAGACTGTCAGTGACCAATAATACCTAAAAGAGCACCAAAGACACAAAACATAGGAAGACTATTGAACTGAGGCAGCTCCTTCCAGGAAAACCTGGTGCAGAGACCTGAAAATAAACAGGAACCCGACTATGTCTCACCACCAGCCTGAAACTATTAATTTGTCTATCCATCATATTTTGTGAGGTCTGAGGTATACACTGGTTATCTACACGGGTGAATTTGCTGACCTTCTGTAAGACATAAATACAAGGTCACCACACAGACTAGCTATTAGTTATAGGCCACATGTCAATTGCATGCTATTTTAACAAATTTCAAGAAGGCAGAAAATGAGAAATTACAACTTGATGCTTGAACATTTAAAACTATGAGACATTACTGTGCAAATCAACCTATCAAACCTGCTGCTCATTTATTTCTTTATAAACATCTTTTAACTTCATCTTGTAAAGTAAGTATGTACTAAAGTGGAGGAGCTTGCTTTGGGGGGGGTACATGAAGGGAAACCTTTTAGCTATTAATAATTTCCTGAATAATGTGATTGGCTCACAAATAACATAAGCATCACCACGGCCTCTGTTCATGTATTTACTTCTCTAAGATTTATTAGCATAAAGGGATACACTGTAAAAATAAGTTGATAGGCAAAGCCCTCCTCATCTCTTAGCAACCTCCCCTGCACTCCTCACCTCACCACCACACCCCTCACCCCACCAGCACAAGTTCCTGCCTGATTGCATAGATCTGCAAAAGACTACATCATAATTCAATAACAAAGACACAAGACTTGAGACCACAACTTAAGGGTGATTTCCATGTGCCTGGACAGTAAGCTTCTTGCACCTCCATTTCCAATGCAAAGCTGTAGCTACCTGTCCTTACACAACAATGGAGGGTGCATGTGGGGGCCTGGCACTTACCCTACAAAAGAAAACCGGTCATAGCTCACAAACTACCATCATTATAGACACATTACCAACCTCTTCCATTAGTTTGGATATAATCAAAAATGAAATGTATTTTGAACTTCATGGACATCTGCTTTAGAATTATTTTGTTTACAATTAATATAGGCTGATCGACTTTGAAGAGGTCAGCTGTTTCTTTTTTTAAATAATTATTAACAAAAACATCATAGTTATTTATAACATAAAAGCAGGCCAAAACTATGTTTCCTCTCACATAAAATAAAGGGGTGAACTACATTGCTTCTAAGATTCCTTTTACCCCAATAACCAATAGGGTATCCTTAAATCCCCCACTCATACTTGATTGGGAAAAGACCTATTTATCCTAGAGCAGATGATACAATCTGCTTTAGCCAACACCAGGAGGCCCCTATTTGAAGGCCACTCTCTCTATGTAAAGTTGCACATGGCACTGGTCAGGCTACAAAGTGCACAGGCTAAGTTGTTGATATTGCCTTTGCTAAATTCAAAAATCCATAGATGTAGTTTCCCATCCCATAGAAAATCTAAAACATTTCCTGGCATGTTGGTGCAGTTCTCATAAAAAATCCTTCTCATTTTTAAGCATTAGAGAAAAAAATCTAGTGTAAAGAATTCTGGAATCTAGGCCTATCTCTGCCAGCCATTAACTTCTTGGGATGGAGGAACTGAAGCAGGTCATTTAACTTACCAGAAACACCAAGCTTCTCTTCGGAAAAATAGGTTGACTTCTAAAGTCTTCTTCTGTTCTAAATGCTTGCTAACAAATGACAACTATTAAAATAATATAGTGTGGTTTGTGACTTGGGA
>NW_012148063.1:3735291-3737796 GCF_000956105.1 Propithecus coquereli | reverse complement strand
AAGGCCCAGAAAGAACAGCTCCTAAATGTCATCTTTTACCTCCCCACAAGGTTCAGAAAAGAACAATCTGTTGATTTATGTATATGGCACCATCCCCTGATCCCCCAGCCCCTCATCTCTAGGGAAACTTCACCCAAAACAAAATTGGTCACCTGTGAGTCACAGGGCACCTCTTTAACAGTTTCAAAGATGTTACAATAACACAACTGTAAAAATTGAAAGACTGTCAGGGGAAAGGGGAATCCCATGAGTATATGGCACAGGTTTATATAAGCCATATGCATTATTATCACACACATTTTCAGTCATGAGGCATGAATGTTAGAGTCTGAGTAAAGTGTGGCGGGCAGGGAAAGCAGCTCTGGGTCCCACACAAACACCACACAGGGCCTGTCAACTTCCAGGACATCAGGCCTGTGACTGGCTATATTCATCCACTGAAATCTCAGGGACCTCAGCAAGGCCTCCTACTCCCAAGAGTTCATCACCTCCCATCTGCCCGGTGACACCTGAATTTCCACTTTCAGAGCTTCAGTCTTCTCTGTGGTTCAATCCATGATACTTATTCAAAAAAAATAGTTTGGTGCTTTCTGTTTCCTCTCCCTTCATTTTTGAATTCATTCTTGAAGCACAGGCAGGGAAGATTAAGGAGAAGCTGCAGCACAGACATAGTATGTTGTGGAAAATTCCCCCAGGTGATTAAGATAGACCCTCTCCCCAGGCTGGGAACCTCTGCTATAGCTAAGGCTCTGGCCCACTTTATGCATCCTTCAGCGATATTGTAGGGAGACAGATACACATGCATCTCAGTGGCTTTCTAACTTTGAAAGATAAGACATGTTTTACCAGTGACTAGCATACCCATAAGGTGATGGTTAATTGTACGCGTCAATTTGGAGGGTGTTTTGGGATGAGGCTAACATTTAAACTGGTGAACTCTGAGTGGGACAGATTGCCCTGCATAATGTGGGTGGGCCTCATCCAATCAGTTGACTAGAACAATGGATAAAACAAAAAGACCAGCCTCCTTGAGCAAGAGGGAATTCTCCAGAAGACTGCCTTCAAACTTCATCTGCACCATCGACTCTCCTAGGTCTGCAGCCTGCTGGGCCACACTTCAAATTTTGGACTTGCCAGTCTCCGTAACTGGGTAAGCCAATTCTTTATAATAAAACTACATATACACACACCCTGTTGGTTCTGTTTCTCTGGAAAACCCTAGTATATTAGATGATTGATAGATATCAAACTAAAACAAAATTTTCAAGAAATAATAGTTAACCTTAACCTTACCATATGCAATGTATTTAGATACTTTCTATTGCATATTATGCTATGTTAATGTACCTAATGTCTTAATATGGGTCTTATTCAAAAAAGTCAGAAAGCCACTAGAATTTTTCTCTAAAAGTCTATTTGTATAATAATAAAAACCTGACCCACTAAACTAATTCACTACCCATGACTCATAGTTTGAACAACAGTTTTATTCCAAAGGTTGCATACTATTAATAGGTACAGTGTTCTGCACCTATGCACTTAGTATATGATAGACATCATTCCCTACTTGTTTATATTGTTTCTATTTAAATCTTTTCTTAAAAGGAGCGTGAGCTAAGCAACAGTGAAAATAAGGCGTTCGAAAAACCCAGAATAGAGAAGCATTGAGTACCAAAGCCAAATTTAAACTAATTCACAATTTCCCTACAGCCAACTTTAGGGCTTCCATAAAGTGGTTGGCAAAAGAAACCAAGTGCAGCAGGTGACATCTTTGGACTCTTGTGAATTATGAAGTCTTTCATTCCTTTAATTGAACATTGGTACTGCTGCTCTCCTTATCTTTCCAGCAAAAATGTCAGTAGAGATTAGGAAATTCAATTCGGGCTTGACTAGCAGACTTACAAGAACAGGTTAAATTACTTCGATTCAATTACACACACCTGCTGTGCCCAAAGGCAGGAAAGCACATCACTGTTACCCAAATGCTTTACCCCATTTCTTTTCTTACTAGAATTTTCCCCATTGCTGCCTGAAATCAGCTGTACATCTTTTATGTTACCACGAAAATCTCTAATTAATTTATTTCCTACCTATTTATATATCCTAAACACAGCTTCTTATATTAAAAGGCACAACTTCAAGGTTATGGTAAGTCTCTTGGTCAGCTTCTTCCAACCGTCTAACAGTGCAGTTCCCCGAGTGCACAGAACCAGAGCGAGCCGCAGGCACCAGCGACCTCAGAAATCATCTCTTCCCCTGGCTTCGGGATGCATTCGGTTCTTCAGAGGGGCCCCAGGGACCTCCCTCCAACTCCACCCCAAAGGGAGTAAGAAAGACAAACAGACACATGAGTCCTTTACCCCTGCTGTAATTAATATAATTTCCATTTTCTCGCTTTAGTATACTGGAGTTTCACACAAGATATAGTTTGCAACAAAAGATTCCTCTAATTTTCAAGAAAACCTCTAACACTGCACCACTTCACAGATAGGACGATAGAAACCC
>NW_012148063.1:3733879-3735241 GCF_000956105.1 Propithecus coquereli | reverse complement strand
AGCACAAAGGTAGAAAATATATCTTTGGTAAGACTACACTCAATCAAAAGCTCACAAGACGAGAAAAATCAAAATACTGTAAGGATTATCTTTCCCTTCCCACTCTGTAAACTTCCTTTTGCTCAGTGAACTCTCACAGTAAAGAATGAGATGAGAAATGTGGGCTGTACAGTATAAAACGGAACAGGACTTGAACATGAAATGTTTATCGTAAACTGGCCATAAGGAAAGATGATCTCTTTGAAACTGTGGGCTCTACTCAAACAGTATATGTTATTTATTAGCCACTCCCTTTTTTCTTCCTATAAAGAAATGCAGTACAGTATCAGCTTTGATATATTTACAATACTTCTCTTGGAGGAAGTCCAGAGTCTACATTTGGTTTTAAAAGAAGGTCCTTCCTGCATGGAAGCTATCTCAAAAAGCCAAAACACACATTCAGAAAAGCTAAGCCTCTCATTAACATTTTCCAAGCATACAGTAGCTACGCACCATTTGGCACCTACCAAAACCCCTCCAAAAGCATCAAAAGGCTGCCAACTTCTCTATGCATTTATAAGAATAATTCCTGAAAAAGTGTCTGTTTGCAGAAGAATTCCACTTTTACCGGTACGCTGATCAAAAGTTTACAGTCTCCCCATAAAGAGTTGACTGGGTTTAGTGACTTGGCCAAATATCAAAATAGCTGTAATTAAATGGAATTGTGAGAGCCAGATGAGGTACAAAAACCGAGGGTGATCCCAAAGGAACTAAAATTATGCTTAGCATATGTTTAAATTATACACCAGTCACAGGGCAAACCACTGTCAGACACACCTCTCAGGGGAAAAATAGATCAGCGTGGCTGGAGGAAGTGTGCATCGAGACAGCTGGTTCACAGTTCAGAGCTAAGACTGACTGAAGTAATAGTCTAAAGCTTTCGAAATAAATATTTCATACTCAATTATTTTAATATGATACAAAAAATCTGAGAAGCCACAGGATCCCCATTCAGTGCATTTGGATTTTAAGCTGAAACATTCCTGGGATGCAGCAGCGGTACAGGTCAGGTCTAAGCGAGAAAGCTTCTAAGTCGAAAGATGAGCACAGACTAAGTGATCGCCCATCCGGAAGTTCTCCTAACTAGTGTCAATTCCAGAACAACCAACCCTCCTACACCTTAAGGTGGGGAGTTGTAAAGATTCCTAAAGTCTCACAAGTTGAGCGGCCACCTAAAATATTCTTGAGGAACCATTTTTGTCACTCCACATCACACTCAACATTACCAAAGGCCCAGAAAGAACAGCTCCTAAATGTCATCTTTTACCTCCCCACAAGGTTCAGAAAAGAACAATCTGTTGATTTATGTATATGGCACCATCC
>NW_012148063.1:3711966-3717039 GCF_000956105.1 Propithecus coquereli | reverse complement strand
AGGAAGATATGGGAAGAGAGATCTGGATTCCACTCCCCCCACGCTCCCTCTCCAAGCTGAGTTCCTCAAAAGACCATCCAAGAGCCGCCAGTAACACCTGGCGTGCTTGGTAAAATGCAGATTCTTAGACCTCACCCTAGACCTCTTGAATCGTAATCTGAGAGTTCTAGGAATCTGAATTTTAACAGGCTTCCAAATGGACAGTTATGCAACCTCAAATTGAAGAACCCCCACCATTGGCTTCAGTTTCTCCACACATAAGAGAAGATTTACAGAAAAGACTTGATCGATATCTCTGAATTCTTCTCTGGCTTAACTTTACAATCTGCCTTATTAAGACTCAGCAGTTCCATCATTTTACCAACATTCACAGTATGCATTACCTTCATCCACATCCAATGTGGCTACTTTGGCCTCCATATAATCTATATGGCTGCCTTGTTCTACATATATTCTATGTGGCTACCTTCTTCTACACATATTCTATATGGCTACTTTGGTCTCCACATATTCACTGTGGCTACCTTGTTCTATACATATTCTACATGGCTGCCTTGGTCTCCACATATCCTATGTGGCTATCTTGCTCTACACATATCCTACGTGGCCACCTTGCTCTACATATATCCTATATCTGCCCAGCTCTTCATATCCCCATGTTCGTCACCCCATTAAGGCATTGACCTTATTTCAATTTCTTCCTCACCAATTCTTCTAGTTCAGCACTGAAATCCCCTACCCCCTCCTGTTCCAAGGCCTTGAAATTCACATTATCCACAGACCCCAAGATCACAAATAATGTACTAACAACGTCTAATTCCTCATTCTGGATGCATCCAGATGCAACACATTCACAAGTCCTGCCTTCCTTGCTAATGTTGGGTGATGGTTACCTGTCATCCAGCCATGTTCAAATGCCAGTGAGTATAGCACATTACAGTACATTACAAACACATTATTTTTAAATTTTTATGCAAATGTGTTTTGCTTTCTTATACTCTATAGCTGCATGGAAACATTGAGTTTCACAGTTTAAAGGAACCCTAAAAATCATTTAGTCCAATGCAACTCCCTGCCCACCAACTACCAATTAAGAGATGGTAACCCAGAGGGAATGTAATGTTTTGTTCAAGATCACACCACCATTTTTGGCAAAACAACTCCAAACACAGGGATCTAGTCATCTTTTCAGTATGGTGTGTTGACTACCTGGATTATTACCTCTGACTAGACATCAACAATTCAGACCAGGTGCAGTGTCTCACACCTGTAATTCCAGCACTCTGGAAAGCCAAGGCAGGAGGATCGCTTGAGTTCAGGAGTTCAAGACCAGCCTGAGGAAGAGCAAGACCCCATCTCTACAAAAAGTAGAAAAATTAGCCTGGTGTCAAGGCATGTGCCTGTAGTCCCAGCTACTTGGGAGACTGAGGCAGGAGGATCGCTTGAGCCCAGGAGTTTGAGGTTGCTGTGAGCTAGGCTGACGCCACGGCACTCTAGCCCCGGCAAAAGAATGAGACTCTGTCTCAAAAAAAAAAATCAGAAAACAAAACACAAAAACAAAAAAAACCCAAATCAAACACATGTAAGTATCTTTCAAATAGTTCAATCTTTGTCTTTCATCTCAGAATCGAGAAAAGTGAAGGCATTGATAAAAGTCATGTGTGTCCCAAAACAACTCACAAAATAGACTTTGTGGAATGATCACTTTTACATTGTTAATGAGGAATCCAACTGGAAGAGGAAGGAGGACCCAGACACGTACACAACCACTGTACATGCAAGGTGGCCGTGTAGAGGATGGAGGAGGACGGTGAGTGGGGAGGACGGTGATTACTTTTCCAGAGAGAATGAGGGGTCAGAAAATGATCAGTGAAAGCTTTAGAACGAACCTTTGAGATGAGCCTAGAGGGCTAAGGAGACCAGGGCTCTCAGGTTATAACAAAATTCCCATCTTAGAATTAGATGAAAACAAGTGGGACCTGCTGGGAGGGATTAAGCATGTACATAATGAATGGACCCAATCAGTGAGATTTGTGATTTTCTTTTAAATCTTGTGTAAAATGAGGTTATTTGCCCAGACGATGTGCAATGCACTTCCCAACAAGAAGTTTAACAGAGTCGTCAAGGGAGTCACAGATAACTACGGTTTCACAGAGTGATTAAGATTTTCCAGAGGGAAAGTTCAAATTGGACAAACGGGAAACTATTTTGGTTTCTGACTCGGCAAACGTTCATCAAGTCTTCGTGTATTCATACAGTAGGTACTGATCCCAGAAGTTTCAAATGCCACCGACACAAATGATAACCTAATTCACTGTGATGTGTTCCAGATGTGTTCTCCAGTTTCTGCTCATACGCCCAAATGCCCTCTTTTGAAAGCCCTCATTGTAAACCAGCCTCGTGGTTACACAGAGTGGTGAGGCTAAGTATGACTGTTATCCCGCCAATCACCACAGTCGCCCAAGGCCTGAAGGGGAAGGGTAATGAGAAGATGTAACGCCTCAGTTGCCAGAAAACCTGGGGCATCATTCAAGAACAATTTTATTCTTTCCCCAGGGAAACGAAGGCCCTCAAATGTTTAGGTGATTTGCCAAATGCGTAAAAGGTGCACTCCAGACCAGGATCTAGATCTGTTAATATCCAGAATAATGACATTGCTACTACTCCAACTTAAGAAAAATGGATCGACATTTATTTTGATTTTTAGCACCTTATCGATAAAGCTCACTTAGAGAGTCAAATATTTACTTGGCAAAGGGTCCCTCAACCTCATAGTCACATTACACCTTTAAAAACAATTCCAATGAACATGTCATACATTCTGTAAACCAGAATTTAAGAGTGTTCAAGCCAGGTGTGGTAGCTCACACCTGTAGTCCCAGCATTTTGGGGAGGCCGAGGTGGGAGGTTCACTTGAGCCCAGGAGTTTGAGATCAGCCTGGGCAACATATTAAGATCCTGTCTCTACATTTAAAAAAAAGAGTTTCTACTAGAGCACCATGCTGGACCTAGAAGAGGTACAAAAATAAAATAAGAAATCACTCTCTGTGTGATGGAGAAATCACCAATTAAATATTATATGATGAACGTCACAACTGACACAGACCCTGCAAGGACAGAGGAGTGCTTCACACTCAAAAGGAGGGCTTCGCCGAGTCTTGGCGGATGACTAGGAGTTTGCCAAACTGGGAAGAATGGAAAAGGAAAAGTATAGCTAACATTTATTGAACTCTCTCACTGTGGGGGGCTGGGTTCTAAGCACATTATGTTAATCAATTCATTAATATCTCAATTTTCAAAACAATCTGTTAGGAAGCTACTGCTGGCATCCTCCTTTTAGAGATAAAAATCCTAAGGCATAGAATGCTCTTTACTAAACAACAAAAAAAATTTTGAATTTTAAAATAATATAAAATATTGCACTAAAATCAATCACTATTGTATTTTAAAGGCAATAAGAATCCTTAACTTTCACCGGTATAAGGAAAGATTTCCAATTTGTTTGTTCTGCCATTTCCCAAACTACTGACAAAAGAAAGACTTCAAAATTCCAGTTTTACATACTGTTCCCAATGCAAAGAAATCACTTAGTAATGGGAACTCGTGCAGAACCATGTCCAAAAGACGCATTCAGAAACCTAACCGTGAATTTAAAAGAAATCTTGTAATCCAACACCATGAAAACACAATGAAAGCTGCAGTCCAGATTCTGTTACTCAATCTACAAACCTCATAAATGAAAACAAAGCAGACCGATTTCCAGCTGGATGGAACGCCCGGGGAGGAATGAGCTGGAGCCGCGTAAGATCCGAGAGAGGAAACACAGACGCTTCTGGCGGGGAACCCTCCCCAGGCACCAGCCTATGTCTACTGGCCTTAACCATCTGCGGGACGGCTTCAGATTGGGCACTTCTTGCTTTTCTCAAGGTTACGAACAAACAGCTCATAAAAATTAAAGCCTTCATACTCTAACTGTTTTTTTATTAAAATGCATTATGCATTTATAATTGCAGGCATGCTAACAGTTGGATCAGGATGGAGGGCAGGACTATGTGGTTAGACAGACCTGGATTGAAATCTCAGCTGTGCAGTTTCCAACTGTGTGAACTCGGGAAGGGATCCCACAGGTTGCTGTGTTGCTGACATGGGTAAACAGCCAGGATGTCGCCCCTCACGGGCTGTGATTCTCCACGCCCTCCACATTCTCTTGGTCTCTTGCGTCCACTGCACCTCCTCGACAGTTCTGGAATCTTCCCCCTTGTCTGTCCCATCTATCCTACTGCCACTGCCTTTAATCATCTACACTCTTACAATTAACCTTCTTTCTGCCAGTTTTCCCTAAATCCACTCAAGACAATCTAAAGAGGAACTGGTCTAGAATGCAAATCTGACCCATCAACTCCCCTGGCTAATACTTAAGTAATTTGCTTTCATGTCACTTGCTACTCTTCTCTATTCAGAGGAATAAACGAGATGATGTACACAGACAGCCCAGTACAGTGCCTGGCAGTGACTGCCACAGCTTCTAACTCTTATCTCGTTATTGTTTATTGTTCCAAAGTTTGCCAAGTGCCTTCACGCACCTGAGCTCATTGGATCCTCCTATCAGTTCTGAGACTTAGGAGTTTACGTGAAGAAACTGAGGCCAGTGGTGTGAAAGGCCTACAGAATCAAGGCTAGTTTTCACACAGACCTACTGATTCCAAATCCTGAGTTTTTTCCTCATGCCTTTCTGTCAGGAGTGCTTGCTTCTCTTACAAAAAACAACATTAAAAGGAATAAGAATTATTTTTCCCATATGCTATCAAAAGTGTTTGAATATATAATATGGACATTCATCTCTTCCATGAAGTTTATCCAATACTTTTTGTTGCATTTAAGGAAGAAAAATACATAGGCCAAATTCCACTATAAAGGACTTTGATTGGTTTCATATCAAATTATTGAAGCTATTAACTCCTTCAGTCATTCATTCCTTCATTCAGCAAATATCACATGCCTGTCATACAGTGCATTGCGTTTGGTGCTGGAAATCTTCTCTTTTCCTGAGATCTTCTTTTTTTTTTTTTTTTT
>NW_012148063.1:3698337-3711656 GCF_000956105.1 Propithecus coquereli | reverse complement strand
CTGAGCTCAAACAATCCACCCGCCTCGGCCTCCCAGAGAGCTAGGATTACAGGCGTGAGCCACCGCGCCCGGCCTTTCCTGAGATCTTAAGATTCAGTCTACCTTCAAGATTTCCGAACTGAAGCCAATGGTGGATACAGAAGGCTGTTCTTACAGGTACTTGAATGAACAGCAACGAACTAGAAGCCAGGAAATCTGAGAGCTCATCCTAGCTATGCCCCTATATAAGCTCAGTGACCCTGGACAAGTTCCTGGTACTCAGTTTCCCTTATCCATAAAATAGGAGAATTGGTCCACATTATCTTTTTATTTTATTTTTTAAGAGACAGGTTGTCGCTCTGTTCCCCAGGCTGCTCTCAAATTCTTCAAGCAATCCCCCCACCTGAACCTCCCAAAGTGTTGGGATTACAGGCATGAGCCACTACACCCAGCCCATGCTATCTTTAAAGTTATG
Source organism: Propithecus coquereli (assembly GCF_000956105.1). NCBI lineage: Eukaryota > Metazoa > Chordata > Mammalia > Primates > Indriidae > Propithecus > Propithecus coquereli. The sequence goes on along the minus strand of NW_012148063.1, from coordinate 3,711,202 downwards.
TACAATGCTATGAATTCTAGAGACTCCCTGATTCTATATAACTGGCAAGCCCTTCTGACATCTCTAAGTACATAATTTTGAATCACGATTTCATAAATTTTTGTGAGATGATCCATGTATTTATTGTAGCTTTAAAAATACCTCCAGATTGCAGCACAAATTGTTAGAAGTTTTTAATTACAAATTTGAAGCACTTTTAAGACTCTTGAAGCCAATTTAGCTTGCAAATTGCCCCTACATGAAAATTGCATTTTTCATGTGTAAATTGTGATATGCGTGAACAGCCTGGATGAATCGCCAATGAGATTAAATGCTGATCTCATTGGAAAACCTAAATAAATAAATCAGACTCAAAACCTTCTCTTCTGGCCGGGCGCTATGGCTCACGCCTGTAATCCTAGCTCTCTGGGAGGCCGAGGCGGGCGGATTGTTTGAGCTCAGGAGTTCAAAACCAGCCTGAGCAAGAGCGAGACCCCGTCTCTACTAAAAATAGAAACAAATTAATCGGACAACTAAAAATATATAGAAAAAATTAGCCGGGCATGGTGGCGCATGCCTGTAGTCCCAGCTACTCGGGAGGCTGAGGCAGAAGGATTGCTTGAGCCCAGGAGTTTGAGGTTGCTGTGAGCTATGCTGATGCCACGGCACTCTATTCCGGGCAACACAGTGAGACTCTGTCTCAAAAAAAATAAAAATTAAAATTAAAAAAAAAAACCTTCTCTTCTTACTTTCTTAGTTTCATTCTGTGATATGTCACTTTAGGATGATTTAAATTCTTGTATACAAAATGGTACTTTAATATAATTTATTAGCCTATGTTTACGTGAGTAAAGCTCTTTATAGCCTTGAAGTTTCTCGCACCCTTCTCTCTCTCTCGGCAAATCATGATTAGACATGTAAACCTTAGTGCCTTGAAAGGTCATCGGCTCGAGGCCCAGCACATGTTGACACAAATCCTTGATGCCCACCTGTGAAATCACACTCTCAGATTCTTCCCTGTAATTAAGGAAAAGATACCCGTCTAAGCATTACTTGAACAGCCAGACATAAGATAAAAAAAACTGAAACGTATTTCCATATACTGACTTACACAAAAAAATCTGCCCCCAAACCCTTGCTCCTTTCTACAGTTCATTAGCAATAATACTTTGTTTTCTCACTCATTGAAGGAACCTTAGCTGAGCCCCTACTCCATCTGTCACAGTGATGGATACCTAGTACAGCAACGGAAATAGGCTTAGGCAAGCTCATTACTAACCCATACTGTACTTTTGGGTGAATTACAAAATGTACCCTCTTCCAGTGGGGAGGAGTGCACCAGAGGCTTGGCGAGTTGAGTGTGAACTGGATTTCAGCCTCCACTTGCCTGTTGGACAGGATGACCTTATGCAGTGAACAACCTGCACAACTGTACAAGGTGGCATGGCCAGATGTAAATAAAAACATGTTTCCAGCAGAGGCATTGACTACTACAGGAGAAAGAGCTTAACTTCACCTAGAGATAAAGGTGTCTGAAAGCTTCCTAGAGAAGGTATTTGACTGACACAAGAAGGATAAGTGAGTAATCAACAGATGGACAAGAAAAGTAAGAACAGGATAAGCAGAATGTTCATTAATTCCAGATAATGGTCTGGAAATGACAACTTGCAAGTAGTTTGATGTATATGGGTGTGTGTACTCATGTGTGTAGGAGGAGAGAGGGCCAGGAGAGCTAGGGAAAGTCAGCAGATGAATCTGGCAAGGCAGGCAGGTGCCCCATTATGGAGCATCTTAAACGGCATGTTCAAGTGCTGAGACGTGATTCTGAGATCATTAGGAGGCTTGCTTTTAGACCTATGCCAATCTTGATACTACACTTTTAGAACATAAAAATCTTAAAGAGTATCAGGATTGGTTATGCCCAAATTATAAAACCAACAATTGACTTTTTTCGTCCATAGCCTAGGACTGATATATTTATCAGCACATGATCTGCACTGTAAGAAACTTGGTAAGATTTTAGAGCCAGTCTGGCTTAAATCTATCAGAAAGAGAATTGGAGATAGACAGGTGTTATCTGCTAAAATAAGTTTATCAGCAGCATTTGGGGAACAGAAGATAGAACGGGTGGATAACCATGAGAAGGAAACCCCAGGACCTTCACCGCATAGTAAATAAAGGTCTTATCACCACCCAAGGATGCCCAGGAGGCCAAGTGGCCTCTTGTCTGGACTCTGCTGAGAAGAGCAGGAAAACCTCCCCCTGAATGAAATTATCTTCAGGATCAAGCAGTCTTCTCACCTTAAATAAAGTTACCCTATTTTTCCATGTGAAAAACAAAAGCAAGAAGAGCCATGGAAGCTCACCAATATTAAGTTTCACCGTTTCTTAAAGATAAAACTATCTCATGCAATCTTACTCCCGTACCTTTACGGCGACTGTCAGCAATCAATGGTTGGAAGACTGGATTCTTTTCTCTCTAAACGGTTTTTGGTAAATATGATCCATTAGGGACACAACGCGTCGGCTTTCACAGAAACTTGGCACCTCGGCCCCCTAGGCGGGGCGCTCGCGGCTCTGGAGCTCGGAGGGGCTGAGCAAGGGACCGCACGGGTCTACACACGCCGATCTGCCCGACCCGGGATCCTGCTCACCGCAGCGCCCTTCTCCGGACGCCGAGATCGCCGAGCGGGCGGGGACGCAGCGCGCGCTCCGGGCACCCACGACGACCGGGCTTTGGGCGACAGCCTCAGGATCCGGAGGCTGGGGCGCGCCGCTGCTCCGCGCGGGATGGGGCAGGGGCTGCGTGGGCCCTGGCGTGGCGCGTCCGCGCAGCGCGGAGGGGCCACGGGACCTCGATTCAGAGCCTCTGGGAAAGCGTTTCGTCCCCCTGGTCAGGCTGCGCGCGATAGAAAAAGAAAGCGCCCGGGACGCTGCCACCCTCCGGGGAAAAGGTGCCCCGGCCACGCCCCGCAGCCGCGCCCACCCCCGCGCAACTCCCAGAGAAAGCGGGGAGGGGAGAGGGGCGGTCCCCAAGGGGAAAGGCAGGGGCCGCGGGAGCCCGCGGGAGGCGCCGCCGCGGGGTTGCGCTGTCCTCGCCCCGCCGCGCCCCTTACCTCGGGCGCCGCGCCGGGCACCGTGGGGGCCGATCGTGCCCCGCCCTCCGTGCCCCTCGGCCGAGAGACCCCGCGGGGACGCCGGGCGGAGCTGGAGAAGTTTCCGGGGTCACTTTGTTCTCCACTTGGGCGCGCGCTGTGCGCCTGCAGCGGCCGCCGCACCTTCCTCCGGCCCCGGCCCGCCCCGCCCCCAGCGGTCCCGCCCCGGCCCGGCCCCGCCCCGCGCTGATCCCGGGCGGACCGTGCTCCCGACCGCGCCGCGGGCTCCGGGCCGCGGCCTTGAAGGGCTCCCGGGCGCTTTCTCTGGGACATCCCAGCTGACGAAAACAACTCGGGAAACGCAGTAAGCGCAAACCGCGAGCCCTGCGCTGCCCGCGACCGCGGATGCGATGCGCGAATACGACCCCGTCCCTTCCCCAGAGCTGGCGGCACAGAAGTTTCCCCCCCACACCCCACCCCGGTCTCACCAAGAACGGAGGCAGCAGGAGCGGGTGTCTCCGCGGCTGGGGAGACCAGCCGTCCCCTGCCCCTTCTGGGAGGAGGGAAGACATGGAGATGGCTTAAAGGCGGAGGTGACAGTTGCGTTGGGACCTGAGAGTCCAGTAGAATCTGGACTTGCAAGATGGGAACGCTACGGGTTAGAGAAAGCTAGCCCCGATCCAGCGGGCCTGGGTGATGGGAAGGATGAGAAAGTTAAGGAGAAGCGGGAAGGCAGGTTGCCCGGGGTGCTGACTGCCCACCATCGCTCTCCCCTGCAGAGGAGAGGGAAGCGAAGGCAGATGCCCTCCTGTGTTAGGGTCGCTGCTCCAGGAAGCAGGCGCCAAGACAGGACTAGATGTGGAGGGTTTTCTTAGGGGAAAGGGCTGCGGAACTAAATGAGAAGGGAGCTGTGAGAGCTGGAGAGACAGCCAGACGTTATGCAAATCTGACCCCAAGGGAGGGAGACCATCCTAACCTCCCTGCAGGGTAAGGGAAGTTCAGCAAGATCATCTGAATCCTACAATCAAAGGTACCCCCCACAGGGACTCCCGTTCTCCTTGGAACCCACTTGCCTTAGTATCCACGTCTCCACCAGTCGTTGGCTGGGAGCAGCCGGTTTGGAATGTGGCCTTGAGCACAAGCCCGGTGCTGGGTTTCTGAGCACAACAGCTAGGGCCCTTGGTCAGTTAAGGGCCAAGTGAGCTGGAGACCGGTGGAGAACTGCAAGGAACACTCCCACATTCTCACAGCTGTCAGTCCTCAAAAAGACGAATGGAAACGCCTTTCCCACAACACACCTATGGTTTTAAAACGAAGCCCCAGGGTTTTGCTGGGATCAGACAGACCTGCTCTCCACCCTCAACCACCACAGTCTCAGTGCTCACTGAACTAGTAGTGACTGGCCCCTCCCACCAAGAAGGCTCCCCGGGTCCTGGCTGGGAGTCCCTACACACAAGGCTCTGCCTGGGGGAACGCCTCCTGCTCCAATCACCCTTGCGTACTCAATTCAGCCACCACTTCTAAGGAGCTTTTCCCCCTTGGTCTTTTTTGGTATGTGTTTATTTTTCTTGCTTCTTTTATTGCATTTTCCACACTATTTAAAATATTTTTCAGATTATAAAAGTAATATGTTTGTTGTACAAACTTGGAAAAATACCAAAATAGAAATAACCATTTTGTCATATTCTCTTGCAGAATCTTCATACTTAGATTACCCAAATCTAAATTCCTTGAGAGAAGGGGTCATGCCCAATTCATCTTTCTGACCCCAGTCACTTAGTACATTTTTTGACAAGTAGGAGGTACCTAACAATGTTTGCAGAATTGAATTCTGTTTCTGAAACCTTTCCAGTACTGCAACAATGGTTTCAACAAATAATCCATCTTTCCCCTGAGGTCTACCTCAAAAAGAATTTCCTTAACACACCTTGCTCGCTTTTGGAAGATTCTTTGAAGTAACGATTTTTTACTCTCTTTTCTTTCTTTCATAGCACCTCAGGGGAGAGAATCTTTCTGCCATGTAAACTCTCTGCCTCAGCCTGGGCACCACTGGCCACAGAAAGGACATTGGACACATCCACACAATGGCAAGACCAGGAAAAATTATTGCATGCAACACCTATCTCCAAGGAGCTCAAATGCAGTTTTTCAGCCTGTTTGTAGAAGAGAACTAGGACTCCAGCAATGATTACTTCTCCTAAGTGCATTTCTATTGCTTAATGCCCCATAACATTAACAGGCTAATACCCAGTCTGCCTCCCTTGTGCCCCAGGATCTAGTCAGTGCACGAAGACTGTGCAGACTCAAGCCCAGCCACCTCTCCAGCAGAGGCAGGCAACCCTGCCAATGGGTCAGGCTAATTCTAGAGAAGTTGAGATTTCTAGAGGACAGCCTTTTCAAGGAAGGCATGCATTTCTCCTTTCTGAAGATCACTTGGCCAGATACAAATGAGTCTTTTAGCTGGCTGCTCAGAAGCTTGCTCAATTTACTTCACTGCATTTTTCAAATCCCTGAAAGAAGGAGGTAGGCTTGATTGTGATACCAAAAAGCTGCGTTTAGCCCAAAATTTGATCCACCTTCAACCATCTGCATGTGTGTATGGTGTGTAGTTGAGGCATACAGTCATGCATGTGCACACAAGCATGTTTGCATGAATGCACCCACGGGTAAGGGTTCTCTTTTCTTTCTCTTGGATTTATTTTACCAGTTTTCCTTCCCACTAAGTTACTAGAGCCTAATTTATATATCTTTGAAGGCATAATGAAAAACAAAAGGCCACCTGGTAGGATTACTGTACCATAACATAAGGTCTGTGTTTTGTTTAGACAATTGCTCCAGGTTCCAGATCTAAAAACCCTGGTTAGTGCTGCATAGACTCTTTTTTGGCCATGGCCAGTATTATGACTACCCATGTCTGAGCTGGAAAACATCTCCAGGCATCTCCAAAGAGGAGACCATTGTCCTCAGTGCCCCCTGGGAAGCATGCCATTCTTAAATTTGTGAGTGAGTTTTGAGCGGAGCAGTCAAGTTACACTAGCCTGGTTCCTGTGTAACTCAGATGCAGACACCTTACAACGCATAGCAAAAGACTTTTCACCTTAGGCTTCACCCGCAAAAGATAAATCCTCAAAAAGAAAAAATTACCTGTGACATTGATTGTTTTAAGTTGATGAGACTGATGTTATTTTAAGTTCGTTTCATTTCTCATAATTTATAAAGTAAGCCTGATAATCATATCTGAAAATGTAAAAGTTAATGCTTGCTGAATCCAAATAAAGTTCCTATTAAAATGCTATTACCTAAAGATGTTCAAGCAGTTCTTGCTCACTGGCAGGTTATACAGTCAGCATTTATTTTCACTAGAGCCCTCAGTATAGGAAATGTGTTTGCTGAACCCATAAACTTACCGTGAAATGGAAAGCTTACAAAATGCAAGCACGCCTTTTCTCTCAGATTTCCCTTTATGATGTTTCGTTCCACGTTTCCAACTCCCTCACCCATTAAACTTGGTCTCGGACTTCATCGAAGCCTTGTCTGGTTGGATCTTCCTGAATTCCTTTTACTTCCTCTCAAGTGTCTCCATTAATGTTCATTCATTCCCACTCTGACCTCGACAGCAGAGTTTTCCTAACTTTCTGTTACATAAATGCTGCTTCTTGTTATTACTGAAAATATTGGGGTTTGGGGTTTGGATGTCACATTTTTAAGTGTATAGGAAGGGAGGAAAAACAGACAGTACTTCTGCTTGCTGACAAAGAAAACTGAAACCACATTTGAAGTTGAGGGTTGCTGGCATAGGGCCATCTGGAATGGAGACAGGATCTTCAGAAGGGAAGTAATTTTTGAAATTAAACTACCTAGAGAATGGATTTTTAATCCAAGATATTGAGCAATAATACCTTGAACTTGCGGCTATCATTTGCTTTTCCCCAACATTTTCTAATTATAAGCTTTAAATAAGCCACAAAGTTTAAAAATCCAAATTCACGCTTTTAAATTAGATACAGTGTTTTATAGGACTGGCTAAAAGGTTAGATTTGGATCATGACATCGCAAAGAATGGTTTTCCATAAAAAATAATTAAAAATCAGCCAGCTTTTACCTATGTAAAAGCGCTGTGAAATCTGTTTAGGTGTACTGGTGTGTGGTTGAATAGGAACACACTAAACATCATGTACTTCCTCAAAAAGTGTTATAATCTGGTGATGATATATAACTTGGGGGTTCTAGTTTCAAAGCTGGGGTATTAAAGGAGCTAAAACCTGAACTTGATCTCATATTTATATAATCGCCAATTTCTTCTTGGTTTAATGCATCTTAAAAGGAAGAAAAAGTCTCAGGGTATGTAACAATTATAGTAAATATTCATCAAATGTATCATATAAATTATTAGGTGAAATAATATATTTACATGTCAATACATATAGACTTACTTGATTCTCTTAATAGCTTTATACTACTGCATTTCTTTTCTTAAAGGTAGTTTAAAAACTTGTGATAGAATGGAGAAATGGTACTATGCAGAAAAAAAAATCTGCTTTTTAAATTTTGTGGCAGCATCTACTTATTGAATTAATAGATAATTAATAAATGAATCTTTATTGTCTTCAGTTTGAGCAATAATACCTTGAACTTGTGGCTATCATTTGCTTTTTACCCAAATTTTCTAATTATGAGCTTTAAATAAGCCACAAATTTTAAAGCCCAAATTTATGCTTTTAAATTAGATACAGTGTTTTATAGGACCGACTAAAAGTTTAGATCTGTATCGTGACATTGCAAAGAGTGGATTTCCATAATAAATAATTAAAAATCATTTTGATATTAAAATTTTTTCTTCTAAATTATTATGAAAGTACTATTAACATGCTTGCTTTCTAAGTGTTCCATGTCATTTTGGGATGAGAGTCTCAGCAAACACTTTCCCTTGTGGAATTCCCTAATAAAAACCGACAACCTGTTTTAAACAAGCAGCCCTGAGAACGAGAGACTGAACAGACGCTCAGTGCAGGAGCGGCTTTCCTCCCCTCCTCTCACCTCAAGCTGTCTTTATCCATCATCTGCAAACGTATACTCATGCCAATGCCATAATAGAATTTATAAAGCAATTTAGGATCTCGTTAAATAGGTTAACCCAATTTATCATATATTTTAGGAAATTCCTTTGTTAAAGTACAATTTTCTACAATAAGAAAGGACAGTATTAATTTTCAAGGAGTCTTATCTGGACCTGAAATTTAACTAAGAAATGCGACCACCCAGATTATTATTATTAATCCCTGGCAAGTTGACGATGGAGCAACTGAAGGCGTGCTCCTGTTGCTACCTGCTCACAGAGAAAACAGACGGTGTTCCAAGTTTACCTGCTGGAGGAGGAAGTGAGTGGTTGAGAAATCCATCTGCTTCTCACTGTGATGAGGTAATGAGAAACAAGTCATTCTAAGAAAGTATTAGAGGTACTTTTGTGTCTCCCCAGCATTGTTCCAATGGCCTGGTCAATAGAGGAGTCATTGACACCTACCATCTTATGCCAAAAATAAGTAAATGAACAGGCAATACGTTTTTTGTTTTTTTTTAATTTTTTTTTTTTTTTTTTTTTTTTTTTTCCAGGGACGATCTCAGTATTGTCCAGGCTGGTCTTGAGCTCCTGGCCTCAAGCGATCCTCCCACCCTAGCCTTCCAAAGTTTTGGGATTACAGGCGTGAGCCACCGCGGTCAGCTGGCAATACATTTGAGGTCACCCAAGCGGTCCATGAGCCTCACAGCCACAGCACCCCGAAGTCCCTTCCCCACCTACTACCACTGCAGAAAGTTACATTTTGCTCCTGTTTTATTTCCAGTCCAACACAATTTCATCAGTACACAAATACATACCAGTGGAGGAGGACCAAAAAAAGACCACAAAATAAAACAACAAAACAAAAACCCCAAGACCGTATGATTTCACACAGCCCTGCCTCCCACTCCCCTAGATGGCTGGGCTTTTCCACATTCAACTTGCCATTTTGGTGCCTCCCAGACTTTCTGTCCTAGCCCTGACCTCAGTCAGTAGCATCTCTATTTTCCAAGTTGCTTAGAGCCACCTTTGCCTATGACCAACACCCCCACAATCATTTGGTCTCCAGTCTTCTCCTTTTACTTCCTAACCCAGGGGTGGGGAAACTTTTCATGTTGGAAGTCCGAGTTAATTTAGCTGTAATCAAACAAGGCCGCAGTCAAGAAACTTCAATTAGATATACTTAAACATGTACGTTATTTTGTAAAAATCTAACTACTATGTACTTAATAAGTTCAAAAAATGAAAACCATTTGTTAATTTTAAAGTTAACTAACCTTTTAAGGACTTCGTCATATCTGTTTTTTGTTGGAAAGCATTTGAATATTTGGTTGCAGCATGGAGGTCTGCAGTTTCAGTTGATCCTCTAGATGGGTATCAGTCATTTGTAACCTTAAGGGTGTCTTGATTTGGATTAGGTAGGAGAATGTAGATTCACAGCAATAGTGGTTGAAAAGCAAGAAATCATTTTTGGGGCATGTTGCCAAATGTGTGGGTATTCTACTGCATTTTTTCATATTTCAGTTCGATCTTTCTTAGCATCAAACAATAGCTTTAAAATGTCATCTACTGAGAGCTCGATTAATTCCATCTGTAGTTCTTTAGGTGCCTTGTTGATAACAACTAGGTGAGGCTGAAATGCTAATTTGAGTGTGATGTCATGATTCTCAAAGTCAGTGAACCTTTCATGGTATTCTCCAATTAATAGGTCTATAACAGCTGCATATACTTCAAATGATTTGCATATATCACCCTGTTCTTCAATGACCTTTGCTAACTGCGGAAAATGTTCATCTGAAATTTCCTTTTGAAGAAGTATTTTGAAAAAATATTGCTTTTTTTGATATTCTTGGATTTCTTGCCATATATCATAAATAGATTTAGTTTTACCTTGCAAAGAAATATTCATGTTGTTTTGATTTGATATGATATCACACAGAAATGCTGTCTTCCTATAGAAATCTTCTTTCAATAATTCACATTGCTAGTTCTGTTCTTCATAAAATTTAACTATGTGTTCTCACAGAGATAAAATTTTGGCTAACGCCAGTCCCTGTGATAGCCAATGCACTGTAGAATGATACCACAAATCCACACTGAACACCTCATCTTTCAACTTTAGCATGTTATGAAACTGACAATGCCGTGTTGCATTTGCATAAATGTAGTTAACAGTACTTATAACTTGTTGCAAAGTGTCACTTAAAACACAGTATTTTAGCACAGAGATTTTGCTGATTCAAGATACAATGAAAAGAAATGAGAGCATCTGGATCTGTTAATACTTTTTTAATCTGTGCAAAAAACCCTTCATGTTTTCCTGTCATGGAAGGTGCACCATCTGCACATACACTCACTGAATTTACCAAATTCAGTCCAACTTCACGACATTTTTCTTGGAAGTTGTTAAAGATATCTATTTCCTGTGTTCTGTTTGCAAGAGTGCCCAAAGCAAGTAACTCTTCATAGCAAAGAAAATCTTCTGTTATGACCCAAATGAAAACCTGCACAGAGTCAGTAGTATCAGTTGATTCATCCAAAGCAATTGAATAATACATATTTTCCTTTTGAAATATTGCACGAAGTTGTTCTGTTAAGTTGAAAGCTAATTCATGCTGCCAATCAGTTATGGTTCTCCTTAAAAGAGGCGGTTGTTTGTACTTTGAAATGATATCGGGGTCTAAGCAACCTACAACTTCGACAATGCATCCTTTCACAATTTCTACATCATTGAATGGCTTCCCTTTTTTCCCAAGTGTATAAGCTACTTTATAAGTTGCTTCAGTGTCATTATTTCCAGGTCTTAATCCTGCTTGAAAGAATTGTCTTTGCTTTTGCTTTTCATCTTTTAATTTCTGTAATACAACCTTTCACACCTCCCCCTCTAATTTAAAATATTTATGGTCCTTATGAGTGTTATAATGCTGATGAGCATGAATTTCTTTAATGTTGATATTGCAGTAACACAAAGCAAGCAAATCATCTTATCTTTAACAGAAAAAAGATATTATAATATTACAATTCCCAATCCTCATTAAAAAATCTGTTTTCTTCCTTCAGCGTTCTCTTGGTCTTCTTTGACATGATGGGCTGTTAAGCAGACAGAATTAAAAATACTGTCGAGCTGTGCAGCTAGTCACAAATTCCACTTCAAACAAAAACACAGTGCACCGTTGTCAAAAGCTTATAACAGACTGGTGGACTCAACCCCCATAAACTCTCGACAACCAGCTTCATTCAGTAGTGGTGCCAGTTACGCGGGGGAAGTTAGAACTAAATCATGAGCATAGCAGTTGTCAAATTTAGCCCTCATGGTTTACTAATGTTCTAATTATGCAGGCAAATCTGGGAGGATTATTTCGTTAAAATTTATTTCATTCTTTGGTATTTACAATACATTCATTTTAAAAATAAAATAGAAATATAAAAGATGAAAAAAATGTATTAATAAAAATAAAAGGATTTGTTCTGCAAAATTTGGATTCAGTCAAAAGGCCATGCTGGAAGGTCACATGTAGCGTGAAGGTCACAGGTTCCCCACCCCTGTCCTAAACAGTTTCCAAGGCTCTTTTCTTCTCCACAGCCATTCCTGACAGTTCTGCCCAAACACTGATAGCAAACTCCCGGTAACCCTCTCACAAGACAGGACCTGGCAAAAGTGGCATCTGTCTGTTCCAGGGTCTGTTTAGCTGGAGCCAGCTTGAGCTTCTGTAGCCTCGTGACTATTAGTTCCTTCATTGTCGTCCCCCTCCCCAACCAGGCCGTGGTCACAGAGTGGCAGGGTGTCTTTGTACCTGGCCCAGGACTTGACACATAGCTTCAGAGCCGCTCCTTACACAAGTGGCTTATTTGTTTCCTCTACACAGTTGTGTTCAGCTCTTGCTGTGCAGATACTTTTGCAAAGCCCTGCTCTGTGATGTGGCAACTGAATGCTTTGCCCCAGGGGCAGGAATCTCTTATCTTTATTTCTTTTTTTCCGTTTTTTTTTTTTTTTTTTTTTGAGACCGAGTCTCACTCTGTTGCCCCAGCTAGAGTGCCGTGGCATCAGCCTTGCTCACAGCAACTTCAAACTCCTGGGCTCAAGCGATCCTCCTGCCTCAGCCTCCCGAGTAGCTGGGACTACAGGTGCGAGCCACCAAGCCCGGCTAATTTTTTTATATATGTATATTTTAGTTGTCCAGCTAATTTCTTTCTGTTTTTTTAGTAGAGACAGCGTCTCGCTCTTGCTCAGGCTGGTCTCGAACTCCCAAGCTCAAACAATCCGCCTGCCTCGGCCTCCCAGAGTGCTAGGATTACAGTCTTATCTTTTTTTCTGCCACTTTAGGTTCTTCTGTTACCGTATTTAACAAAACTGAGTTCTGAAAAAATCTCCATTTTCCTCTTTTCCTCTTTCATCTGGGAGCTGGCTACTAATAACACTGCCTCACTATCTCACGTGGGTTCACTTCTTCATCTGAGGGTGGATGTAGGAACGTGGCCAGAACTCTTTAGAGATGGGCAACTCTTGCCCTAACCAGTTACTCTCTGCCTCCCTGCAAAGGTTACACAGTTAACAGAGGCACCTCTTCTCCTAAAAATCCAATCTTCTTCTTTCCTGGCCATCTGGCTTCCTATAATCCCATATGCGATTACACTGAGAAATGTTTAGAAAGCTCTGACCATCACACATTTGCAAGGACGTGAATGCGAGCAGAGTGGAGGATGAAGCCTGTGTGTGTGTGTGTGTGTGTGGGTG
>NW_012148063.1:3686287-3698042 GCF_000956105.1 Propithecus coquereli | reverse complement strand
TTTCTATTTTTTTGGTAGAGCCGGGGTCTCGCTCTTGCTCAGGCTGGTCTCGAACTCCTGAGCTCAAACAATCCGCCTGCCTCGGCCTCCCAGAGAGCTGGGATTACAGGCGTGAGCCACCGCGCCCGGCCCTTAAATACTTTTCTTTATGCTAGAAACATTCAAATTATTCTCTTCTAGTCACTGTGAAATTTACAATAGATTATTGTAAACCATGATCACCCTAGGGATCTATCGCACACTAGGTCTTATTTCTTTTATCAAACTGTATACTTGTACCCACTAATTCACCTCTTCACTGGCTTTACTTCTTACACCAGCTTTGGGACCTCAGGAGATGACTTAACTCTCAGTGCCTCGGTTTCCTCATGTGGAAAATGGGGATGATCAAATTTACTCGATGAAATCACAGGGGGACGAAATGAGTTAATATTTGTAAAGCACACAATAAATACTAAGTGTTATATGAGTAAAAACAGTTAAAGAACATGTGTCACCCTGATCCTTTATTTTACTTTAGCACATTTTCAAATGTGAAGAGCACACACTGTTGGCACAGTGTGGGCCCTGTCCAGTGCAGGGGCCTTATATGCTTTCGATGGGCTGATCGCTGAATTCCTATTAACAACACAGCTCTGATCACTCCGTGGAACAAGACAGTTTTAGCACAAAACTGGCACTGCATGAAGAAACTCAACTATATATTAAGAAAGGGAGAAAAAATTCACAGATCGATGTTATACTAACATTTGTGGAGTGTTTACTCTGAGCCAACCACCGAGCCCAGCTCTTTAGATAATTTATCTTGTTTGCCTCTTATAACCTCCTAATGAGGTAGGTGGTATTATTATCCCATGTCATAGATGAGAAGTACCCCAAGGCTTAAAAAGGAGAAGCCCGTGGTTGCAGAGCTAGTCGCCCACTGACCCCAGAGGGGATGGGCCTGACCTATGGGGAAAACAGGACTGTTCATTTGATTAAGGAACTCCTTTCTATTTTGAAAATATAGCTCAAGATTTCCCAGGTGATCAGCGTTGTTACTATGTGGACGTTCATTAAATCTTGGCTGTAGATGATTTTGATGACTTTGCCCTACACCAAACTGGGAGGCTGGCCCCTTCCTCCACATCCTCGGGGTCTCCTCTGGGTCCCAGGATAGAAATCACACAATCAACAACTGTTTGCTGTTGCTAAGAGCTTAAGCTGTGAACTTTCTCAGGGAAATTTTTGCTCTCATTGAAAAACTGGCAATGCCTTCGAGAATCAAAGGAACGATGATGCGTGATGGGATCTGAGACGCTCTTACCAGCAGTGAGACTTCACTGAGGAGCGGTCTCCCAGAGCCCTTCAACCACCCAACAGACCAGTCCTGATGGCACATGTATAAGAGAAAATATCGTCATTGCATAGAGTAACTTTGGCAATTCCCTTCCTGGTGAGATCTTGGCCTGAGTTATTTTTCACTCCAAAGTACACATGGCTATAAGCTGCATCTATCTCCTCAGTCAGGGTGAGTTCTGCCTCAAGCCAGCTTCAGCCTGCTTAAGGAAATCAGAACCAGGAAAGCAAACGCCCCCGTCGCTTGCTGTGCTGATGCACATAAGGCAGTTGACACTTGTTTATAGAGAAACGTGGGGAATTCCCAGATGGAGGGAGGCAAGTCAGCTCACTTGTGGACAGGGGGCCACGTGGACCCAAAGGTGACAGGGAAGGTGATCCTTGTAAAGGAAAATAAAGGTTAAAAGAAAATCAAGGCCTGATTTTAATGTAATATGTGGGGACAGGCACAGAAATATAATTTTCTTTCTTTTTCCAATATTGAACTCAACTTAGTTCACCAGCCCCTAATTCCAGTTAGTAGTTGTATTAGTGTGCTAGGGCTGCTATAATAAATTATAACAAACCGGGTGTCTTAAAACAATAGAAATGTATTGTCTCACAGTTTTGGAGGCTACAAGTCTGAAATCGAAGTGTTGGTAGGGCCATGCTTTCTCTGAAGACTCCAGGGGAGAACATGCTCGATGCCTTCTCCTAGCTTCTGGTGGGTGCCAGCGGTCCCTGGTGTTCCTTAGTTTACAGACACATCACTCCGTTCTCTACTTCTGTAGTCACATGGCACTCTCCTCTCTGTGTCTCTTCTCTTCTAAGGACACCAGTCATATTGGATCAAGGCCCACCCTAACAACGTTCTTAACTTGATTACATCTGCAAAGACCCTATTTCCAAGTAAGGTCACATTCCCAAGTATTGGAGCTTAGGACTTCAGCATATCTTTGAGTGGGGGACACAGTTCAACCCATTAGCAGTAGAGGAATACTAAATCTCAACACTGAAGAAACTCAGTCCCTTCCAGTTGAAAACTCCGGTCTCTTTTAGAGGCTCATCCTGTCAATTCAGGATTCTCCCCAGTTCTCCACTCCTTCTTCTCCTCTCTCCAGGTAGTGAGGTCTGGGGTGGGCAAAGTGTTCTTAAGAATCAGGGCATGGCCAGCCTTACGCGAGGGGTATCTGACTGCATCCTTAACACAGTTCTCCCTGCGGCCCATCCTGCTTGGACTTGGGCATCAACCTTGGTCTTCGTAGCACATGCTGCTGCCACCACCAGCGCTGCTATGGGCTCCCGTCAAAAGGTCCCCATCGGCTGTGCCCTCCTTGTCTCAACCTGGAGGCCTCTTCCAGGCTCCTGAGCCATTTTTAGCCTAGCACTGTGCCTTGCTTTGCCGGACAGACTGGCTTTAGAAGCCCCTTTCCATAGCAACGAGACTTGAGAGGTGTCCTCAGCTGTGAGTCTAGCACTGGCGTTTCTTCTTTTCTTTTTTTGGTTCATGCTTTACTGGATGGGGGCTTCCCAAAGAGGCCCACAGTCTCATGGTCTCACAGGGCTAACCCTGGGATATTGCTTTGGGATCCCCAAACTTTTCTCTAGTTAATTTTATCCCCATCCCCTGGGACAGGACCCAAGAGTCACATGGCAGAGCCCTGCAGAGCAACTGTCCAAACTCTTCATGTCCTCTCCTTACCCCAGCCCCCTCCCCTCAGCCCCAGCCCAGAAAAAGAGTTTATCACTGTGTGCAGTGATGCTTCCCTTAGGATGCTTCTTCATTCTAGGATTTTCCTTTGAAATGCCTCAAATGACAGTGTCATTTGTGAACTTATCCTTCTGGGGGTGGAGGAGAAGCTTATATTAGACAATTGTTATGATGCAAAAAACTAGGAGGAAATCTGGATAAAATATTAAGCATACACAATTCATATGTTTGGGAGTCATCAAAGAGTTCTTTAGACAATGAGATATGGACCAAAATCCCTGAGAAAAGGGAAGTCTGATGAGGGGAGCCCAACCGTCAGTTTCTTTCTCCTCTGGAGGCATTTGCCAACCATTAAGTCTCCAAGACAGCCAGAGAGAAGATATTTGCAATAACTCTATGCAATAAAGGTCTGGCATCCAGAATATGTGTAGAACTGTGATTGATCAAGTAATTAAAAATCATTGCAATTTAAAAAGATTGGAACAGTTATTACTGAAAAGAAGATCTCCAAATAGCTAATAAACATGTAAAAATATGCTTGACCTTATTAGCCATCAAGGAAATAAAAACTAAGACCACGAAGAGATCCTACTACATACCCTCCAAATGGCTAAAATGAAAAAGAAAGGCATCATTGTACAAATGAGGAGAGTATAAAAAAAAGGACAATATAAAGTGTTGGCAAGGATGTATATGACACTCATAAATTGCTGATGGAATTATGAATTTGTCCCATCACTTGGGAAAAACTTTGACAGTAACTATTAATACTAAAATTAAACAGATGCAAACTCTATGATCCAGCAATTTTATTCCAGTGTAAATATCCAGCAGAAATGGCTGTAAATGTGCACTGTGTAGGTATAAGAATGTTTATAACATCGTTATTTGCAATAGCCCAAGCAAGGAACCACCCAAATGTCCCTCAACAGTAGAATGGATATATAAATTGTGGTATTATATACTTATATCATGGAATAGTATATAGCATAGAAATGCACCAACTCCTGTACAAATATTACAAATATAATGATGAAAGAAAGAAGCCAGACACAAAATAGTATGTACTGGGTGAATCCACTTAGATAAAGTTCAAAAACAGGGGAAATTAATCTATGGTGCAGGAGGCAGGGTAGCAGTTGCCTTTGGCATGAGGTGGGTTCTTGTAATGTTCTGTTTCTTGAGCTGGAAGTGGTTACACAGGTGTGTCTATCTGAGTCAATCCACAGAGCTGGACCTTACGGACAGTGCATTTTTCTGTATTCATGTATCTATAATAAAAATATTATTAAAACAAACGTTTCTCATGTGGACTCTTGATACGAAAAGCTACAGCTATAGCTTTTAGTGCATCTAGTCTCTGTATAAAATAGGATATAAAAATTATTAAGACTGAAATTGCTTTTTAGGTCTAATAATTGGATTGAATAAGGCCTGCTTATGAGGTCATCTTTACACTGAAGGTCCCTGAGGTGCAATTTGTAGATGAGCCCACCCTTTGTGAGCTAACCTCCAGGCTTTGCTTATTTTACTTCTTTAATTCCTACTGTAGTCAACCAGCAAAGGAATTATTCTACCCTAAAAATCAGACTAGGATTCACAGTGTTCCACACCAAAAACACAAAGACAGCAAATTCCTCCTCAGGACCTGGCTCAAGGCTGGGGGCCACGAATGAGGGCTGTAGAGTCCTTAGGGGCAGGAACTACACCTGGCCTCACACTTTTTTTCACACTTCTTTTTAAATGCCTCATCCAGGCTGGGTGCAGTGGCTCATGCCTGTAATCCCAGCACTTTGGGAGGCCGAGGTAGGAGAATCACTTGAGGCCAGGAGTTCAAGACCAGACTGAGCAACATAGAGAGATTCTGTCTCTACCAAAAAAAATAAAAAACAAAATAAAAAAAATTAGCTGGGTGTGGTGGCACATGCCTGTAACTGCATCTACTTGGGAGGCTGAGACAGGAGAGTCACTTGAGCCCAGGAATTTGACATTGCCATGAGCTATGATGATGCCACTACACTCTAGCCCAGGTAAGAGAGAGAGACCCTGTCTCAAAAATGAACAAATAGATAAATAAATGCCCCATTTTTGGCAATAGTATCTTCTGTAAAACCATTGCTCAGAAATATTTGCTTTCAGACGAATAATAATACGTTTTTCCTTCTTGGCTTCTTGAGGGGCTAAGGATGGGGAAGGAACGAAAAACAGCCCGAAGTTATGGTTTAATCTTTTTCACATAAGAACTTGTCACGTTGAAATCGCTCAATGGTTCATCACACAAACCTATCAGTGAGTCGCGCTGACTCCACGACATGGAGAAGGAACAGAGCAGCTTAACACAGAGCAAGGCTTGAGTCCCTAATCAGAACGGGCCCTGGGGGAAGGACCCCCAGGTTTTAGCAGATACTGCAGAATTCCTCTCAGATGAGAAAAGACATATGGTCAAATCTCGGTTCCATTTGCACATATCATAACTAATGATGATGGACATTGCTTACCAGCTATTACATTGTACCAGGCACCAGAGTAAGCATTAGACAAGCGCTATCTCACTTAATCAACTCAAAGAGGTAGAAACCGTTATTCTCCCTGTTTTGCAGATAAGACAACTAAACAAAGCTAAGGATGGTGAAATAACTTGTCCAAGTTTTCATGGCTACTAGAAGTAGTAAAGCCAGAATTCAAACATCTAAGTCTCCTGACCTCTGAAGCCAGAGCTAAGGCAAATGTACACAAAGAACAAGTCAGTGGCTAACACAGTCTTAGGTGATGAGGTGTACACACAAATAGCTATTTTAACAGACAGTCTGTGATAAGTGCCACAGGAAGAGAACAAGCAACGTGGAATGATCACTTCTGGGGGTAGGAGATTGCACCAATGGTAAAAAGGTAAAAATACCATCTCTATGTTAACAACAATATGAAAATCACACTGAATTTTCAAACTGGTGGCCTCTTCTACAATGATGTGGTAGAGCTAGGCTGAGAGCAGAACCTTTTGGAATTCCTCATTGAAGAGCAAAGATCTTGGATCTAGATATCAATGGAATATAGTCCAAAAGTTAAAGCTGGCGGAAGTTGGTGTTAGTCCCCTCCTGACTCTGCCCTCATGGGCCACACCTCTTCCCGGTCTCTCCAGGTACCATGTGCAACTGGAAAAGATAACTGGGGCCTTTGGGAGGGACAGTGCTGTGGGTGCTCTTCAAATGCCTCATGGACCATAACGTTCTCATAAATGTATTTTTTTTTTAGAGACAAGGTCTTGCTATATTGCCCAGGATGGTCTTGAACTCCTGGGCTCAAGTGATCCTCCTGTCTCGGCCTCCTGAGTAGTTGGGACTACAAGCACGTGCCACCACTCTCAGCCTATAGACAACGTCCAACGTACAAAGATCCATCACACCACTCATCCACTTACCATGTTTGAAGGAAAAGCAAAATGGGAAAACCCACTTTGACAAATGAATATATGGAGTATGTTATTATTCACAGTAAAACAGTAATTTTCTTTTGAACAGAAAATGGCTTCAATGTTATTACCATATGCTTACTGTTATACACCATTTGTTGGAGTTGCTATATATTGCCCAAGTAAATTTCAATATTTAGGTTCAGGCATGTCTATTTATACTTAGGTACTGTGGTTTACTTAATTTGGCACGCACCTCAGCAAGCCCCTTGTTCGGGGCTCCACGTTTTAGAGCCATAGACTGGGGCCAGCTTAAAGTACCAAGACTGGGGAAAACACAAGAAAGACTACTGTTCAAGCAATGCTTTCAATTTATTTATGCAGAGAAATCTTTCTTGGAAAACTCTTAAGTTGCACATTCTTTCACTGAGGCTCTGTTTGAAAGTTTGGCCCTGGGTTCCAAACCTAGGAGCTAAAACATTCTTCTACTGCGACATTTTTACAAAATAGTGTGAGATTGAGAGCTATTGCATCTGCCATGTGCTGGAAAGGCACACATTCATTTATTCCTTCATTCATCAGCTTGCAAGTGCGTACTCTGTGCCAGGCACAGGGCACGTTCCCGGACAAAGACACAATTCCTGCCTTAGAGAAATTCCAATCTAGAGCATGATTTGTATGAGGCTGATCCCATCCTGGACCGTCTCTTGGGCCAGCCTAGGGGGACAGCTAAATCTGATACTGAGCATCCTATTGACTAAAAGGAAAGCAAAAAAGTCCAGCCTGGGAGTTTGGAGTCATCCACCCCTTTTCCATCAGCCTGGTGGCTTATAGGCTGCCACAGCCTCAGTTTGATACCCAAGTGCCACGTCTCTACATGAAGGTGTGTTTGAGCACCACTGCAAAGGACTTGGGATGCTTTGTAAAATATCACTTTGCATCAGAGCTGCCATCAAAGGGAGAAGAGGAGAAATTATGGTGAATTTTAAAGCTTAATTCTACAATGCAATTTCCATCACAATATTTCCTTTGTGTACTTTTTTTAATTCATACAGTTTTGCTTTCTGATCACTCCAAAACTATATAGCTGTTATTAATATTTACATGAAAGAAACAAATGTGGCTGTTTTGATTCTGAGCCGTGGAAAGACAGTGACCAGGAAATTAGGTGCTAAGAACCAACATAAGGAGTAGAGAATTCCAGATAACAACAGCGCAAGCAGCCTGTGTTTAGCTTCTCCGCGTGTGGCCTTGCCAAGGAAATTCCGGAGCATTTGGATATGGCACCATATACGTAATAATCAGGATAAATACATGGACCCTGTCGTATGGAAGCTGTCCTTACTTGCACTGTCAGTCGCTACCCAAGGCAGCTGTTTCTCTCACTGGCAGGGAGGCCACACAGCACAGGCTCGGTAGGATCATGAGCGTCGGAGCCAAACGGAGTGGACGGGAATCCCGTTTCCATTACTTTCTAGCTGTTTGACTTTGGGCACTTTACTTAGCCTTCCCGTGGCCTCAGTTTCCTCATGTGTAAAGTGGGGACGGTATTCCCCTCACAGGTTGTCGTGAAGAGTTGTTAAGATGACACATGTAAGGCGTTTAGCACATTCCCCAGGCCTGGGACAGGTACACGTTTCTCAAATGTCACCATCATTAGTGTTTAAGCATCAAATCTTTCAAATTTTCCAAAATTATAAGTAGCCTTTATCTGCTATTTACTATATATATATATGGAATTTTGAAAATTCGCAAGGGTTTTGAAGGAGGCAATTTTTCAATGTGAAAATAAACTGGCCTGTACAGGCTTTTAAAAATCCCACTGCACTGCGCTGCGTGCCGGAGTGCCCGAGTTGCTCTGTGGAAATTGGAAGCATTTATAAAAATCAAATGCAACTATGCCCCAAATACCAATCCATCCCCCACACATATGTTTTTATACTTTCCCCAGCAGTCTATTTAGTCTCTGTGAAAAACTTCCTTAATTATATGAAATTAGCCATTTACCACGTGGTAAGAACGCACCAGAAAAAGCAGTCAGGATTTCCATTTCACAGGAAATTTTCTGAAAGGCCTGAGATCAGAAACAGGAAATAGGTGTAATAATGAGGGCCAAGGAACATTATGAGCAGGCCCTTGTGTTGCTCAAACAGTGTTTCCACGTCCAGGGCGGCTGAATGCAGCATCTTGTTCTGGCAGTGGTATTTCCTCTTTGCAGACACAACAGTTTGTCTTATGAAGTAATTATTTGTTCACATTTCTGCCGACCTTCTGTGAAAAATGTTTCTTCTCGCTGCCCCTTTGGACAGGAGACTTTCCCTCCCTCTCCTAGAGCCCCACGTGTGGTTTAGGTCACCATTAAACTTGCACTGCAAATTCTTTGGTGTTATTCTATGCAAACAATGAAGTAAAAATCAGGTTTTTTTGTGTATTGTTTTAACTTAGTAATCATGATAGAAAAATGCCCGTAGAAGACCAGATTCTTTTCAACATAAAGAGGAGACATGGCCTAGGATGCCTGTCTCACTTCTGAGGTGCAGGGAAGGGAAGCTTTCCAATACCATTCATGGTCTCGTCGTATAAAACAAGGGGAGAGTCTAGTGAGCTCTTCTTTAGGGGGGGAAGTTTGCATCATTTTTATGGAGATTCATATGCAAACCTTAATTAAAAATCTATTCGAATTGTGTGAAATGAACAATAATTTAGCAAAGCAACTTGTGTTAGAGCTCTTTCCCGACTATAAAGTTGATCACAAAGATAAACCCAGATGCCTTTTTTCACCCTTTAGATTCAAGATACCGGTGGAAACTCATAAATCCAGGGAATCTCTTAATTTAAAATATTTAAGTCATAATCAATGGAGGAGCAAGGAATTTTTTAAAAATATAATTACCCTTTCATGAATTTCGTCATTAAAAACACTCCGATATAATTCGGGGGAAATCAGTTTGACATATTCTTTTTCTTTGTTTTCTTTTTTTGGTTTGTTTTTTTTGTTGTTGTTTAGATGGGGTTTCACTCTGCCGCCTGCACTAAAGTGCAGTGGCATCATCATAGCTCCGTGCAACCTCAAACTCTCGGGCTCAAGTGATCCTCCTCTCTCCGCCTCCCAGACAGCTGGGACTACAGGCTCGTGCCCCGCTAATCATTTTAAAATTCTTTGTAGAGACAGGGTCTTGATATGTAGCCAGGCTGGTCTCAAACTCCTAGGCTCAAGCGATCCTCCCATCTCAGCCTCCCAAAGTGCTAGGATTACAGGCGTGAGCCACCATGCCTGGCTGACACGTTCATTTTAAAGGAAGTGATTTACCTGTCATTCTCTGAAGATTTACTTCCCTCCCCTGAGAGCTATTTATAATAAATAGGAAATGAATCAGTACACATTTATTATTTGGGATATCGTAGATATCATCAAATGAACATAAGCATCTCTGTTATTAGTGATTCAAAAGCAACCAAAAAAATTCCGCCTGTCTTACTCGCTCCCAGGGAATATTATTATGGACACTGGCAAAGACTAAACACAGGGCACAGATATGGGTTCTGTCTACTTACTCACGTGGACCGCAGGAGGTGGGACTGAGTAGAACTTGCCTCTCAAAAAATTAGGTTTGAGATTTAGCAATTAGATAAGGCTTTAAAACAAAAACGAAAACCTAGTCTGTTTTTGGTCTTTATGTTTTAAAAATATTTTCTACATCATCCTGTTTGGAGGAAGTGCCTAAAACTGAAAAGGGTGTGAATAAACTATTTTGGGTAAAATGTACTGATTTTAGCGGAGGGAAAACCACATGAGGTCAAGGTGTTTGTACATTTCCTCATCCTCAACACCCAGCCCTGTCCTGCAATATACTGCACACTCCCAAGTGTTGAACAAACAAGTTAGTAAATAAATGAATGACTTAAAGGCGATGAACTATTAGCAGAAGAAAGAACACTATTCAGTACCAGAGGAAAGATAAGAAAAGATAATTAAAATTAGCGTCTGAAGGCATGAGTTACCTACAACATGTTTCTGCTTTGCTACTCTTACTTCTTTCCCGCTGCCTTTAAACTCCTGGTGGGCAATGTCTGTGTAATGATTGAGAGGATGGCATGGTAAAGAAAGGAAAATGGTATGGCCACTGTTGCAGGTACCTGCTTAGTGTGTCTATGTTAACAAAGCTAGGTGGTACGAATTGCATGATTTTTTTTTTAATTTTTTTAAAATTTTTTTAGAGATGAGGTCTCGCCATGCTGCCCAGGCTGGAGTGCAGTGGCTCTTCACAGGTGTGTTCCCACTTCTGATCAGCATGGGAGTTCTGACCTGGGCCGGTTCACCCCTCCTTAGGCAACCTGTTGGTCCCCAGCTCCCAGGAGGTCACCGTATTGATACTGAACTTAGTGTGGACACCCGATGGGCATAGTGCACTACAGCCCAGAACTCCTGGGATCAAGTGATCCTCCCGCCTCAGCCTCCCAAATAGCTGGGACTTTAGGCAAGCGCTACTGTGTCCGGCAGGTTGCATGATTTTTTAAGCTAAAGAGGAACATTGGGTCCAACCCCTCACTTTACAGATGAGGAAATCAAGATCAGAGAAATCCAGCAATCTGGCTAACGTCACTGGCAGAACCAGCTGGACTTTGAAAGGGGCTCCATATCATTATTTATTTCCTTTGAGGGAGAGAAGCTATGTGATGCCGAATAAAATTGATCATAGACCTGCCTGGTATCAGCCTCCCAGCCCCGAACACCGGATTGAGTCTGTTTGGTCTGACCAATTGATTGATTGCCTTTGCACAGATTTTGACAAGAAACCTCCAAAAATAATATTCTTAAACTGTATTTTGCACAATGACAGAGGGAAATGCCTGTTTAAAACACATATTTCTGGCCCCACCTCCTGAGATTCTAATTCTGTGGGTCCGAAGCTAGGATAAACAATCTGAATTTCGACAAACACATCCAAGCAATTTGGATGCAGAAACCACATGCTGAGAAACAGTGACTTAAAGTGGCTCGGCTCAGCCCAGACCTACCTCCCAGCAACACAGTGGAGAGAACGACTACAGAGCTGTCGAAATGAACTTTGACGTGCGGGAGTAACATGTGTGTCGTGCTTTGAACAATACTGCTGCATCATCGCTGTTAGAAGAATCTATACAATTCTAAATAATTGCATGCTGGTAACAAGTGCTATATTCAAAATCCTTTATTTTTCTTAACTATTTGACACTTTGTAAAAATCAAGTTCATTCTCAAGACCAAGCTACTCCAGAGACCGAGGAGGGAGGATCACTCGAGGCCAGGAGTTTGAGATCAGCCTGGGCAACAAAAA
>NW_012148063.1:3661379-3686090 GCF_000956105.1 Propithecus coquereli | reverse complement strand
TACCCTTTCATGAATTTTGTCATTGAAAACACTCCAATATAATTCGGGGGAAATCAGTTTGACATATTCTTTTTCTTTTCTTTTTTTGTTTTTTTGTTGTTGTTGTTGTTTAGATGGGGTTTCACTCTGTTGCCTGCGCTAAAGTACAATGGCATCATCATAGCTCCGTGCAACCTCAAACTCTCGGGCTCAAGTGATCCTCCTCTCTCCGCCTCCCAGGTAGCTGGGACTATAGGCTTGTGCCCCGCTAATTATTTTAAAATTCTTTGTAGAGACAGGGTCTTGATATGTAGCCAGGCTGGTCTCAAACTCCTAGGCTCAAGCAATCCTCCCATCTCAGCCTCCCAAAGTGCTAGGATTACAGGCGTGAGCCACCACGCCTGGCTGACACATTCATTTTAAAGGAAGTGATTTACCTGTCATTCTTTGAAGATTTACTTCCCTCCCCTGAAAGCTATTTATAATAAATAGGAAATGAATCAGTACACATTTATTATCTGGGATATCGTAGATATCATAAAATGAACATAAGCATCTCTGTTATTAGTGATTCAAAAGCAACCAAAAAAATTCCGCCTGTCTTACTCGCTCCCAGGGAATATTATTACGGACACTGGCAAAGACTAAACACAGGGCACAGATATGGGTTCTGTCTACTTACTCACGTGGACTGCAGGAGGTGGGACTGAGTAGAACTTGCCTTTCAAAAAATTAGGTTTGAGATTTAGCAATTAGATAAGGCTTTAAAACAAAAACGAAAACCTAGTCTGTTTTTGGTCTTTATGTTTTAAAAATATTTTCTGCATCATCCTGTTTGGAGGAAGTGCCTAAAACTGAAAAGGGTGTGAATAAACTATTTTCGGTAAAATGTACTGATTTTAGCGGAGGGAAAACCACATGAGGTCAAGGTGTTTGTACATTTCCTCATCCTCAACACCCAGCCCTGTCCTGCAATATACTGCACACTCCCAAGTGTTGAACAAACAAGTTAATAAATAAATGAATGACTTAAAGGCGATGAACTATTAGCAGAAGAAAGAACACTATTCAGTACCAGAGGAAAGATAAGAAAAGATAATTAAAATTAGCGTCTGAAGGCATGAGTTACCTACAACATGTTTCTGCTTTGCTACTCTTACTTCTTTCCCTCTGCTTTTAAACTCCTGGTGGGCAATGTCTGTGTAATGATTGAGAGGATGGCATGGTAAAGAAAGGAAAATGGTATGGCCACTGTTGCAGGTACCTGCTTAGTGTGTCTATGTTAACAAAGCTAGGTGGTACGAATTGCATGATTTTTTTTTTAATTTTTTTAAATTTTTTTAGAGATGAGGTCTCGCCATGCTGCCCAGGCTGCAGTGCAGTGGCTCTTCACAGGTGTGTTCCCACTCCTGATCAGCATGGGAGTTCTGACCTGGGCCAGTTCTCCCCTCCTTAGGCAACCTGTTGGTCCCCAGCTCCCAGGAGGTCACCATATTGATACTGAACTTAGAGTGGACACCCGATGGGCATAGTGCACTATAGCCCAGAACTCCTGGGCTCAAGTGATCCTCCCGCCTCAGCCTCCCGAATAGCTGGGACTACAGGCAAGCGCTACTGTGTCTGGCAGGTTGCATGATTTTTTAAGCTAAAGAGGAACATTGGGTCCAACCCCTCACTTTACAGATGAGGAAATCAAGATCAGAGAAATCCAGCGATCTGGCTAACGTCACTGGCAGAACCAGCTGGACTTTGAAAGGGGCTCCATATCATTATTTATTTCCTTTGAGGGGGAGAAGCTATGTGATGCCGAATAAAATTGATCATAGACCTGCCTGGTATCAGCCTCCCAGCCCCAAACACCGGACTGAGTCTGTTTGGTCTGACCAATTGATTGATTGCCTTTGCACAGATTTTGACAAGAAACCTCCAAAAATAATATTCTTAAACTGTATTTTGCACAATGACAGAGGGAAATGCCTGTTTAAAACACATATTTCTGGCCCCACCTCCTGAGATTCTAATTCTGTGGGTCCGAAGCTAGGATAAACAATCTGAATTTCGACAAACACATCCAAGCAATTTGGATGCAGAAACCACATGCTGAGAAACAGTGATTTAAAGTGGCTCGGCTCAGCCCAGACCTACCTCCCAGCAACACAGTGGAGAGAACGACTACAGAGCTGTCAAAATGAACTTTGACGTGCGGGAGTAACATATGTGTCGTGCTTTGAACAATACTGCTGCATCATCGCTGTTAGAAGAATCTATACAATTCTAAATAATTGCATGCTGGTAACAAGTGCTATATTCAAAATCCTTTATTTTTCTTAACTATTTGACACTTTGTAAAAGTCAAGTTCATTCTCAAGACCAAGCTACTCCAGAGGCCGAGGAGGGAGGATTGCTCGAGGCCAGGAGTTTGAGATCAGCCTGGGCAACAAAAATATAAAAAAATAATAAAAATAAAAATCAGAGTAGGCTAAATGTCATACTTTTAACATGACTGTAGAGACCAAGGGACACCCTAAAGATCTAAGAAACTCCACGAGGAAAGGACTAGGTCAATCTAGTTTTGCTCACAACTGAACCCCTAGCATCCACACATGCTTTGCACATAGTAGGTGCATTATAAATGCATATTTATAAATGCATTCAATACAAAGGAATATGAAATAATATGAACATTTGGATAATGCCTCTGTATAGGTGAATACCAAATGTTTGCCACTATAAAACTGATCATTGGAAAAATGATCATTCGTATGCTTAAGAACGAGTCAACAAGTCTACAGAGAAATGGAAGTCAAGAAATCCGATGCTTCAGAAAGAATTTGGCCTTTCTTTCTAAAATCCGTTTGTACTTCTGAATTCCCAATTTTCCATTACTCTAAGCCACAAGTTTCTGCAAGGCCCAGCCTATTTTAATTAAACTCCAATGATGAATACAGACTTTCCAAACTTCTTACTGGTTTGTACCATGATGCTTCAGAGCAGGGTTTAAAGAAAACAGTGAGGAGGGAATAATATTAACCAACTCATCGGAGGTTTGCATTATACTTACACAAAACAGAACCACAGAATTATCCTGAGTTCACAGAATGGCACTTAGCAATAACCATTTCATCGCCTTTCAGGATGGCATTTTGTTTCTTTGTTTGTCTGCTTTGTGTTTACAAAGTAAAGCTCTATGTGACTCAGGCTGTGAAAATAAGCGCTTGACTTGGCATCCGCTGTGGGTGTTCCCCACCAGGCCTCGGAGAAAGCCCGGGAGGAGTAAGAAGCCCAGCACTTGCTCTCCCCGCTGGGACACTCTGTAGTGGACCCAGCGGCCCTCGCCCAGGGCCGCAGTGGAAGGTAGAGGGCGGGAGGGAAAGCTGTGCTGAGACAACCTTCAGTCAGACAGGCAGCTGGAAACCCGGGTGGGATCCGCTGGGTGCCACCTGCCTGCCCTTTTTCTTTTCTTTTCTTTCTTTTCTTTCTTTCCCTTTATTTCTCTCTTTTTCTTTCTTTCCCTCTTTCTCTCTCCCCTTCTCTCCCATCTTCTTTCCTTTCTCCCTTTTTTTCTTTCTTTCTTTCTCTGTCAGTCTCTTGTGAAAATAAAAGGATCAAAAATCTCAAAGAAATATTTAGCTAGCAAAGATTTCTGTGGACAGCTTTGGCCTTTTCCCAAATCCATCCCTCTCTGCAACTCAGCCCTTTGCTCTCTATGTAAGAGGCGCAGGTAAGTTATTATGAAAAAGCATGAAGAAATAATGAGAAACTTCTATGACTAACCCTCGTTAGGGCAGCTGCGCTTACACTTTAATCTGAAAAGCATCACCTGGTGGTAACCTGCAGAGAGTATGTGTCCTGTCACCCACCACATCGGGTTTTGTCTTCGGCCACCACATAACACTCACAGCAGGTGGGCACAATGATCTTGGTGTCGGACTTTGAGCCATAGTATACCTGAGATACATACCAGGGAACGGCTTTTGGACTCCGAATATGATTATGACATTCGCCGAGTCTGCCAAGTTCACGATGTAAACAAGAAAAAAATGTAGGTTAAATACTAAATGACTGGATTTCTTGGACAATCCCCTCCTAAAGTGGACCAAGACATTAATTTGCAGTGAGCACCTATTCGTTTCACAGGCAGGAGTGTGCTTCAGTCCAGAGGTCTCGAAGATGTCCCCCCAGCGATGGTGTAGTCCCTGTGGAAGTGCCTTTGGGAATCGGATAGCTGCATTCCAGCCACAGGGCCATAAAGTTTAAAGTCCACGAAGTGAGCTGATATCTTCATTTTAGTCCACTGTTTCGAATTCCCAGGTAGCATTTGCTGGTGAGTTTTAAAGGAGAATTCAAGAAGATTGGGAAAAGGCTCAGGCTTGCTGCCTTTTCCCTGTTTCAGAGTCATTCTGCTCCTGCGTGTCCAACATCTCAAATCATCCTCACTGTCCCGACTCTGCCATCTGTGAAGAAGTGCATTGATTTGTGGTAGGTAAATGCCAAGCACTCAATCCAGGAAATTGTCACCGGAATGATTTACATGCGTGTCCTGAGCCCCATCAGCACTAAAAGATGGATGCTTTGCTAATAAATCTTGCAAGCGCTTAACATTAATTTCAGGTAATCCAAGTTGGCAGTGAAAAGCATACTTTTCAATAAGCAGCCAACTTTTCTTCTATTAAATCTGTAGGAGAATATATTACCAACTTCTGGGAAATAGCATTTGCAAGCAGCTGAGCTTGAGCGGGTTTAAGAACTTAGTGGTGTTAAGCTGCCTGCCGCAAACGCATTAAGTCCACGCATACGTCTGTGGCCGGCAAGCCGCACTGCCCCAGAGCTTCTGCAGCCCCCACAGCTGCCTCTGCCCAACCGCAACCACGGAGAAGGCCCAGGCGGCCGGGACGATTGTGTCATCCTGAAAGGAGGCGCGAGAAGCACTGCAGGGACAGAGGACAGCTTCAAAGTCTGTGCTCGTCTCCTCAGAGAAGGAACCCGGACCATGTGCCTCTGGGGATCGGAGTCCGGTGGAAGAGATAAGATGGCTGTCATGAGAATGTCAAGTCTCACCTCTGAGCTGCAGGTGGTCACATGCCAAAGCATCAGACAGCGCTGGGAGGAGGGAGAGGTCGCTGTGAGTGCACGGGAAGGTGGCGCAGAGGTGAGCTAGACTCACACTGGGCCAGGCAGGGGCCCAGGACCTGGGGAGAAGGAGCAATGGAGTTGGGAGGAGCAAAGGCCTGGAGCGTGGGTCAAGTGGGGATGTGGAGCACCCCGAAGGTCAGCTGGGAGTGCCTGTCCTCTCCTGGGCAGCCCAGGAACCAAAGGTCTCAGAAGAAGGGAGGAGAAGGCCATGTTTTACAAAGATGAACACAGAGGCTATTCTAGACGAAAAGGAGAAGCAGAAGCCTGGCGGCTTCTGTTGGGACGGGTCCCTGGGTTCAGTGATGGCTGTATACTCAGCTCTGCTCAAGGCCACCCACTGGGATGCAGGAAGAAGACATCAGAATTTTGATTTTTGTTTCCTTTAAAAATATCTCACCTTTGGTGGGTGCAGTGGCTCACGCCTGTAATCCCAGCATTTTGGGAGGCCAAGGCTAGAGGATTGCTTGAGCCCAGGTGACCAGCCTGGGTAACATAGCGAGACGCTGTCTCTATGAAAAATAAGAAAAATTAGTTGGGCATGGTGGTGCACACCTGTAGTCCCAGCTACTCAGGAGGTTGAGGAGCTGGAAGTTGCAGGGAGCTATGATTGTGCCACTGCACTCCAGCCTGGGCAACAGAGCGAGACCCTGTCTCTTAAAAAAAGAGAAACTCACTGAGTCAGCAGGTGCGGGAGTGATAGGAAGAGCGGCATGAACATGATCTCTCAGTCTTCAGTCTGGGAAGGGGGAGCGATATCTTGATTCCTGCTAGAATTAAGGATGGTGGGAGTTGATCCCACAAGAAGGGTCAGAGTCCCAAGGACTGATGGTCCTTGCAAAATGCCCTCCAAATGAGAGCATGCCAGAGAGTGAAAGGAAAATGGGACATTTCAGGGTCACAGAGGCCAGGGGAAGAGAGACCCTCAGGGAGGACAGGGTGGGCAGAACTTCAGCGAGGTCAAGCGGGATGACCCTAGAGAAATGCCCTGTGGAATTCCACCAGAAGGTCACCGAAGACTTTTTAAAAAGTGACTTCAGTGGAGGGCAGAGGGTGGAAGCTGGACTATAGGGGCTGAGAAGGGAAGGGCGGAAAGGAAACGAAGGGAGCAGGTTGTGCTTAGATCCCAGCTATTAAAATGTCAGTGTCAAAGTCAGGGAGCGGGAGGGTGTGATGTGTAAACCTTTTTCCGCATCCAGAACCCTGGAGGGATCCCTGCTCCCCCTTCAACAGTGGTAAGTGGGAACTGGGGCCAGGGCGGTAGGACATGGGACAGAAGGTGGCGAGGCCGTACAGTGTGCAGTCCTGTCCCAGAGCCTTCCAGGCGGCTCAGGTTGTGTGTGTGTGTGTGTGTGTGTGTGTGTGTGTGTGTGCGTGTGTGAGACAGAATATAAGACAGCTCTAATTTTATAAAGGCTGACAGATACATTATTCTCAAATCCTTATGCTGATTAGAAGTCTCAAAATTTCTCCCAAATATTACATCTTATTTGATGTTTTAATGTCAGAAGAAGATCTGAATAGGAACAAATGGTAGGAATTCATTTGGACATCAGTATCAGAGTCTCTTCCACGAGCAGCCGGACGTCTGGGCGGGCACTGAGGTTTCCTGCTCTTCCGAGGGGTCTCTGGACACCCGGCAGACACCGCCTCAGTATTTTGGCTTTGCCCAGGTGTAAAAATGCTTCCATCCACTCGACAAATGTGGAAATAGGTTCACAGTCACATGGGAGAACTAATGAATGCTTATAAAGTCCTTTGAGGGCTGCAGATGAAAGTGGCGATTTAGGCTCATAGTATCACCGTCTGCTAATGACGGAGTACATTGAGCAAACCAGATCCTCCCAGAGAATAAGCTACAGCCCGGGGATCAAGTCAGTAATTTTGGGAACTGCATTACATACTTTAGGTAAAAAGCAATAATTAGTGATAATTCTTCAGTAGCTGGGCTTTCAGTTTCTAGAAGTATCTTATTAGCTCACATCCTTGGACACCTGTGGACCTCATACAGCGAATCAGCATCTGTCCTACAGAACCACGGACTCTCAGGGCGGGAAGGGTCACCGGGTCCTTTGCTCACTAAACTCCCTGCATGACGCCTACCCCAGTGGGCGCCCTTGTTTGGCACCTCCCGTGGGGAATGCATTACCTCCCGTTCCCATCTTCTGTCTTGACAGGGCTTTGGAAGTCCTTCCTACTATCTTTTGCATCTGGGCAAGCTGACACGCATTTTCAGCTTCTGCTGTCTTAAATCTCCTTTCATATTCCTCAGCGGTCATTCACACCTCTCTTCCTATATTTTTTGCATATCCTTTTGAAATCTGATCCCACTGGCAAGACCCTAGATTTTCTGCAATAATGACTCAAAAATGTTTGTGCAAATTTGTATCTACTCATCTAATGTCTTTTTTTTTTTTTTTTTTGCACAGTGATTTTCTAAAGAGACTGGACATTCTGTAGGGTTATATAGGTTTGTATATGTTCTCAGAGAGTGATTCAACCCGCCACTGAGTGCTGGGCTAAAAGGTCCTTTGCCGATCGTTGCAATCTGATGTTACAATATCCATCCCTGGTGCAGGCCAGTAAGGAACTGCCAGTACCTGTGAGTGCACCTGGTTAGAATAAAGTAGGGAGGGGGCTCCGGGCTGGCCACCCATCCTGGATGGTCCTATGGACTCTCCTGCGCCCTTGGTTATGACGGGGAGGGGCAACGTGTGGACGGCTCGGCATAATCACAACAGGGACCTCTGGAGAAACAGGAGCACCCACTCAAAGGATGCCTCAGGCTACAGCTGTGCCAGGGAGAAAAGACGATGACAGAACAAAAGACAGGAGCCACGACAAACAAGGTCTCATGGAAACGTGTCTTGGCAAAGGGAGAAGAGGGAGAGTAAAGTGCAAAGATGAAGGAGAGGAACGTTCGGCAATTCCTCACGGTGTGCCTTTGCACGGCCTCTTCCTGCACTTGAACTCTCCACGTGGACGTTCAATGTGCTCTGAGGAGAGCCTCGGTCTGCTCTGC
Source organism: Propithecus coquereli (assembly GCF_000956105.1). Classification (NCBI taxonomy): domain Eukaryota; kingdom Metazoa; phylum Chordata; class Mammalia; order Primates; family Indriidae; genus Propithecus; species Propithecus coquereli. Next base: position 3,677,959 of record NW_012148063.1, on the reverse strand, counting down.
AAACTCTTGGTCTGTGAGTGCGTGCATGGCGCGGGACCGGTTTGCAGGCGAGCACGCACACGTGTATTGGGAAGGTGTCGCCTGCAGGGCGGGCAGGAGCTGGCATTTGCCCACTCATTTTCCCTGGGCTCAGATGCTCAGGTGAGGGCAAAGCCGTGGTGGGGCTGTGGTAGGCTACAGGCCTAATGCTAAGGGAGGTGCCCCTAGCTACACACCCTGAAATCTCATTCAGAGTTCAAAGAGGTAACAAAGTGGTGTGTGTGTGTGTGTGTGTGTGTGTGTGTGTACATGTGCCTACAGTGTGAGTTTGGCACACACGAAAACAAGCCCAAATGTCTACCCTCTAGAATTTTACAGTGCAAATGAGGAGGCTGGTTCTAACAATGTGGCAATAAAACATCAAGCGTTTGAGCTATGGTCTCTCAGCAGGCCTGGGGAAATGGTTTATCTTGGACCCGTGGGCAGCCACTAACATGCTGAGGAAGTAATACATGGAGGAAACATCCAGAAACAGCTTCAAGGCCATAGCATTTTTCTCCTTATCCCCCCAAAAAAGTTTCAAGAATGCCAGACCAGGGGCACCGGCCAGGAAATTCCACAGAAATGGAATTTTCTTGATGTGAGATCTTTACACAGGAACCTCAGCTCACTGCGAGTTTCATCTGTGGAGGGCCCACAGGGGAAGCGGCCGCGCAGAGCTCTTGGCATCAGCGCCACCGCAGGAAGAGGGCAGGGCTGTGGGTCTCACTCACCTGAAACCAGTTCTCTTGAGTGCCTCTGACAAAAGAGATAACTCTCCAAGAAGACCAGTCTCATATTAGTCAGGTATTTTACTTTAATGTTCACGTAAACAGTCAGTAGACTATTTACCAAAAAACAAGAATTTTTACAAGAGCTCTTTCAAAAATAGAAATTCAGGAAAACCGTTACCCCTCAATTTAGTGGAAAAGGAGGCACCCTTCTCAACTTAGCTCAACTTGCCTGTTTTGAAGAAAGTAGTTTTATTTTTTTACTCAAAAAATTATTTTGAATAATTTGGTACAGTCTTACAAGAATTCATTGGATGTGTTGCCACCAAAATGGCCCGAGAAACACAGAGTTATGTTTCAAGTTGACGGAACGTTACATCCAAGCTATGGCACAGGGTATGTCAGAACTAATGCTCTTGCCCTGTGTTCCCACATCAGCTACTCTGCCCTTGACAACAGCTTATGTTATAATTAGAGTTCATGTTCAATGTAATCTTTAGTGTGATGAGCGCTAATAAGAGATAATACTTGCATGGCTCTTCCATGTGCCTGGCACTGGCCCTGCTGCTGTGGACACATAATTCAACATGTACAAAACCCTGCACAGTAGGTATTTCCAGTACCCTTATTTTATAGATGAGGAAAGCAAGCTAGGAAGAGAGGGAGTCCAAGATCGCACAGTCAGTAAATTTTAGAGCCGGGATTTGAATCCAGGAAGTAAGGTGCCAGGGCCTGTGCCCTGACCACTGAGCTATATTGCTTCAAGGAAGAGGAGGTCCCTGGTTGAAAAGGGTGCCCAGTGCAATCAGAGAGAAGAAAAAGCAAAAATGTCACATTGCCACACTGTGGTGAGTGTAGGGACACAGGAGTGTCCAGGGACTCTGGGCACATGTGCAGCATGCAGCCTGGGGCAACGGGTCCCAGAAAGGCTGTCTGGAGTGGCTGACACTTGTCCTGAGTCACACACTGTAGACAGGGGAAGGAAGGGCTGGCCAGACAGAAAGAACAGCAAGAGCAAAGAGACACCCAACAGATGACAGATCCGAGGGTGATTGGTGAAAGGGGTGTTAAGCGATGAGGCACAGGGGGCTGTGGGACTCAGGCCACAGAGGTCTCACGAGCCACCCTAGACACCCAATTTTATCCCGAGGGAGAAGGGGAGCCATTCAGGGACTCCCAGGGGAGCGCCGTGGTGGCACATGCGTTTCATTTTAGGTAGAAGGCGCTGAAATCGGAGGAGCAGGGCGGGGGGACTTATAACGAGGTTAATGCCATGGGCCAAAGATGAGCAATGGAGCACAAGTGAGTTAGAAGACGGTTTCTACTGGCTGACTTCTGTTTCTCTCCATACAAGCGCTGATGTGACAGCCCCTGCATTGTACAGAAGCTCGAGATGTGTTCATTTTGAAAACAACAGAGGGAAGGGAGTCCTTTTCGAAATTTTTTCAGGGGAGCTTAGCCTTTCAAGTTGAACCACTTACCATCTAACTTTCTTTTCCATAGAATCTCTGCGGGAGACAGTTTGGGGAAGGAGCAAACAAGCCGCTTCCCCATGAGGGAGCTGGCGGTGGAGAGGTGCACTGAGACCCTCACCACGCTAAGCATTTCACTGCTCCTATCATCCGAGAAAACCTGATTTCAATACCAAGGTAGTCAGGGGAGTCCAATGCAAGTGAGAGGTTCCTAATCACCTGCTAACTTCAGGACGTAAATGGGGCTCAGTACTGACCTTCTTAAACTTAAGCCAGATGGCCGAAGATGAAAGACTTCATATTCTTCTAGAAGCTTAGAGGCCCCATTGTCTTCCAAATCATTCTTTCCTAGAAGAAAACGACAAAGAGACTCGTTAAATCACCCGTACGTGAGCTATCAACTCGCACAACGTTACACGAAAAGCTCCTATTTCATGGACAGGATGAAGTTACAGTTCAGAACAAACTATTAATACTGCGATGATTCTTGCAAAAACCGGTTTTTGAGGTTGAATTTACATAGACAACAGCTAACCTGAGTCTTCCCTGACTCTAAAGTTGGCTAAAATATCATTTAGTCTTTCTACCTGACAGTAGCAAGAAAGGATTATAGAGAGAAGAGCTTGTAGGCCCTGTGTTTTATTAGACTCTGCAGTTGAGATATGTTTTTATTGGAATATTATCTCTTCATTGGTTAATATTAATATGTTCCAGAGAATAGAAAATGAAGGACTCCAAAGTTCATATTTGGGATCACAGAATTTTGGAGCTGGATGGGACACTTCTTTCCATAGATAAAGAAATAAGATCCAGAAAGGCTGTCCCACCCACAATATAGCGGCCGTTACTGGTCAAGCGGGAAGTTCATCAGCCAGTGGTACTCTTTCTGCTACATCAGACTTAATTTAGTTCGTGATTTTGAAATAATAGCTATTATGAAGACTTTTGATTCAAAAAGTACTCAAAATTTCATGTGTGTTTTAAACTTATTTTATAATCTTTCTAAATATGGGAGTAATTTTCATGCCACGAAATTCTACTAATCAGCTCAAGTCTCCACTTTCCATGGAGAAATGAGTTCCACCAGGGCATGACAAAAGGATTCTTCCCTGCGACCCTCCCAAATTTTCAGCCAGAGCCTGACCTGGGCTAAGTTCCAGGAAGAAATTGCTGTCCCTGAAGGGCAATTTGCCTCCAGGTACTATAGCATCTTGGAAAATGTTAGTGTGCTTGAGCAGGTTGGGTTCGTAGGCTAATGGAGTTCAAACTTTTCGTTACACTTACAGAAACTGCAGTGCAGTTAAACAGTCCATCCAAAAGAAAGCTAGATGTCCAAATCCAGACAGAAAGGAGCAACTCTTGGCACTGGGCCCTGTGATCTGCTTGAAATGCATGGTCTTGTTCAGCTCTCACAAATGCCCCCGTAGGTATGCACGGGTACTTCTCCATTTTACAAATGGGGCGCAAAGACCCAGAGAGCTGAGTTCTTTGGTGCAACTGATATTTATCTGGGCAGCTGCTACTGCTAGGCACCAAGGTAGGTGCTGAGTATGCAAAGGAGCAATCAACACACTTTCTGCTTTTGGTGGGCTCACGACCCAGCAGGGATGGGGGAGGGGAAGTCAGCACCGGAATCAGAACTGTGTTGTTCAAACTGTAGCTTGTGACCCATCCATCAGAAGGTCATGAGATTCATTTAGTGGGTCTTGCTCAGCACTAAAAATAAATGAATAAAGTAGGACAGAATAGCCTAGAATGGAAAATAGCGTGCATACAGTAAAGGTGAGGAAACTCACACGGGCACATGTCTACATGTCTTCATCAATCACATACACATCTGTGTGTGCTGGTTTGCAATGTAAAATATATTTTCTTTTGTAGGTCGTGGCAAAAGAAGGTGTGAAAGCTTTCGAGTTATGGAACAAAGTCACAAATGCTCTATTAGAGGTTCATACAAAATGGTGAGAGCCAGGAGGAGCAGGTGTCTGCCCAGGGATTAATTAGCACCTAGCTTCAGAGTGAGCTGGGCACGATTTTGGCTTCTCACCAAGGAGAAGTCTCTCAGGGATGAAATGCCCAAATCTAATGCACAGGGCTAGGAAGAGCTTGAGAAAGACTGGTATGAAGTTTCAGGAATGAGAGAGGAAAACAGCTGGGGTTCTCTTCTCCTGTAGCCTGGGACAGAGAGGTGGGCACCTATCAAGCCATGAAAAGGCATCGTGATACCTGTTCTGTGTTTGCATGATGGAGCCGGCTCAAGAAGAGAGGATTAAACCTTGATAAGATGGACTCCCAAATCTAGCCCTAATTGCTAGAACTGTGGGAGCTGCTGGGAGGTCTACAAGCACCAACTAAGTCTGGAAGGAATTCCTATCATCCCACTGCCAAGGGACTGCAGGAAAGCCTCAGAGTCCAGAAGGCCATGAGGCAGAAAGCCAGACTTGGGGCCCTTCAAACTACCAATCCCAAGAGCAGAGCCTCCTTTGGGATCCAGTTTATTGTGCTTTCCCTTGTCAGACATAATAGATATTAATTACATTTTCTGTTCTTTTTATAAAACTTCCTTCAGATATATTCTGGATACCATGTTTACAAGTTGAGGATTTGGAGTAATCTAGACTTTCACATGGAGACATTTTCTCAGGTTTATGAGTATGGATTCAAGGCAAGAGAAAAAGATCTACCTGTAGAGTCACCTGTGTCATGCATACTATAGGCCTCTCTGACATGGGGCATGCAATGACTAGGCAACAATAAATAGGCAATCAAGTTCGTAAGTTATTCTGGTAACTTGGTTATTGCATATTTATCTGTTGACAAGCAATGACATGAGATGATGTCAAGATTAATTATCTCATCCATATTTTCCCTATATAGACTTACGAAGATAATGACAAGAATTGGATACTATACAAAACTCCCCAGAAACATATAGAAAAATAACAACTAGATATTTATGTTTTATGTTTCTTCACCCATCATGTGTAATATAACAGTACAAATAACAAGGTCATTAACGAGTTTTCCTTCACTACAGGTTATGGCTAAGGAGGGAACACTAGCATATGTTGAAAGCAGGAGGAATAATTAAGGCATTATATTTTTTATCCTATTAAGGAACAAATGTTAATAATCATTCATGTGAAAGTACTTCATAAGCCAGAAGGTATTCTGCACGTGTTCATCATTTCCATTATTATCAATGCTAATACATTATTATCCAGTAAAAATTTAAAAGTATTAGTGCCCATAAGTAAATGAAATTGTGTCTGATATTTCCTGAGTATGTGGTTTTTCACACATCTTACTTTTTAAACCAAGGACTCAGGTTTAACTAACTTGTTCAAGGATCAACATTAATATTAAGGCACAGAGTTTAATGCATAATTGTTCTTTGCAACAGAAGTGCAGGTGGACTTCAGTTAATAAATAGGTCCTGTTATCTTCACCTGAAGGATGAAGCTAGATGATTTGCCCAGGGTCACACTGCAGCAAAAAGAGACAGAAAGTCAGATCCCCCGACAACAGAGTCCTTGCTTCTTATTCTAAGCTGGCTCAAGATTTTGGTTGTGAGTTTGCTTTTCCTTATAGAGCCATAAACTGTTTTCTATTCTTTGTCCAGAATATAGATGATCATATGTAATTTCATGATCATCTGTATTGCAATCTCATACATCACAAAATCAACGGTATCATAGAATGGAAAGCTCCTTCCAAACATCAGAAAACAATATCCTTTCTACTGCTAGCCTAAATTCAAGATAAGTTCTTTTGCTTCTTAGCCTTTTAACTTATATCTATTTTTACATTTTACCTGGTTTCACTTAAAATTAGGTGTTACCACTGTTTTCAGAAAAAAGGTTCTCGACATTATAGGTAATACAAGACAAGGTAACTAAACGGATTGTGTTGGCTGGTAAAATTTAGCTTAAATACTTTTAATTTTTGCTTAAAATTTCTTCAACAAATAAATTATAAGGGGTTAGAGGAAGCATTTACAGCTTAAAAAAAGAATAGACATATTAAATATTTTTAAATGGGCAAGATGAAACATTCAAATCTAGGGATACACATTTGGGTGGTAAAACTATTAAACATAAAACACAAGAAAGTGATTACCATAAAAAGTCAGAAGAGTGTGACTTACACAGAGGGGAGGGGACAGATTCTGGGGTGGGGCACATATGGGGGGCTTCTGGAATAGCAGTAGAGTTTTGTTTCCTGGCTTGGCTTGGGTGGTGTTCGCCTTACAGTAATTCATCAGGCCATATACATGATTTGTGTGGCTTTCTGTATTTGTGGGTTTTTTTTCTTTTAAACTAAAGGGATTTACATAAATCATTTGTTTGAAGTGGGGAACTAACAATAGAACGATCAATTACGTGGTATTTCCAGGTGTAGTAGACCAAAAAGAATGAGAGTAAAGCCCATGTTTCCTTCAGCTGTCAAACAAGAGGCTGCCCTGTGCGGGGCTCGCTGGTGGAGGGTACAGTGTGTCAGTCACTGAGTAGCCTCAGGTGCGATGCAGCTGTCCCTAAGAAAATGTTCAAAGTATTTTTGTTTTTTTTGTTTTTTTTTGTTTTTGAGACAGAGTCTCACTGTGTTGCCTGGGCTAGAGTGCCGTGGCATCATCTTAGCTCACAGCAACCTCAAACTCCTGGGCTCAAGCGATCCTCCTGCCTCAGCCTCCCGAGTAGCTGGGACTACAGGCATGCGCCACCATGCCCGGCTAGTTTTTTTTTTCTATATATTTTTTGTTGTCCAATTAATTTCTTTCTATTTTTAGTAGAGACGGGGTCTCGCTCTTGCTCAGGCTGGTTTCGAACTCCTGAGCTCAAACAATCTGCCCGCCTCGGCCTCCCAGAGAGCTAGGATTACAGGCGTGAGCTACCGCGCCCAGTCCAAAGTATTTTTGATGGCAAGTAAATCTAATCCATTGTGCCAACGAATGGAGGTTTTATTAGCTTTGGAACTACATTTTAAAAATGTTTGATGTCCAAATGCACCAGCTTTTCAGCTTTGTTTCTTGCTTTTAGGTTTTAATCAAGTTCAGAGCAGCTCAAAATTTCCTCTCCCAGCAAGAGTAGTCAGCTATCAACCCCAGGTAAATTCTACCAAACAGCAGACCAGGGCCAGCAGTCCCATTCACTGTGGAATACCCGAGTCTGGGCTCCTGGCCAGCACTGGCCAAGGCCTCTACTGTACCTCCTGGCCTCGCTCTGGAGGCGACAAAAGCAAGCATGCCACAGAGGACACAAGCCCAGGTTATGTGCTTCTAGCCCTCCAGAGCCTAACTTCACTCCTTCTTCTGTAGCTAAATAAAAAACGTATTCCTTTCTGTTTATTTGCACAGAGGGCTGTTTAGCATAGGCACACAAAGGATGGGAGAAAGCCACTACCATGTGGACTAGAATGATTTCCAATCACAATAAACACTCCCAAAGAGGGAGGAAGATGGTAAGAGATATATTTCCTCTCTAACATTCTTTAAAATAAGTGCACAGCCTTGGAGGAGGCAGCCTGACATGTTTTCTCCAGATGAATACGTGTGGAGAAAAACAGATCTTTGGACACTACCTGCACTGTGCCCAGGCCTGACTCCAGACCACAGTTTGGCAACTGGACCCCAAGGGACTGAGTATCTGGAGATTGTCTACCACTCGTCTGGGCTCCTCTGAAATCAACAAGGCTCCTTTCCCTTCCTTCAGCCCTTGGCAGCGTAACATCCAGGAAGACGCCGTGCTCCGACACATTCTGCAGAGCCTCTGCGTCCTCCAAGCCGAGTCCTGGGCTGCTGAGAAATGCCGTGATGGTTTAGAAACCCCAGCCACAGCAGGCCACAGCCAGAGCAGGCCAAACCTAAATTCTGCGCTGTCATATTTTGGAGCCATTTTCCCTGAAGCATGTGAGCAAAATCCACAAAAATTTTAAAGCAACATGTGATTATTGAGAAAGAATATAAGAGATCCTATTTTCTTCATCCACTTCTATCCATCCATCCTTCCTTCTAATGGCAGAGTCCACGTGTCATTCTGCATCACTCACTTTGAATAGGACACAGAAACACCCAGCATCATGGCATGGGGCACAGTACACACTACGAAGCCTTAAAACATAAACACCAACAAAAAGCTCGATTCTTCCATCGTTGTCAGAAGGGGAAATAGAAGCAGAGTCTCTCAAGTCCTTTAAAAGGAGAAAAACTTCTCTCTCTCCTTTTCAACACAAAAAGGCACCCCCACTCCCACTCAACACATACCCAACGCTAATGACCTGACCATAGGAGGTTTCCCATCAGATGATTGATCCTCACAAGTCTATCAAATTCCCAACCTAAACACCTTCTTTATTTGTTGCTCAAATCAACAGTCCGTGAACATGCTGAACTAAAGGGTAAGAGGGACATACAGCAGCTTTATGGAGGTGGGAGTGACCTATTGCTATTATTAGTGCTGTCCCCTGAGAGTTGTGCAGTGTACAACCTGTGAGGCCACATGCGGAGGCCCTGATTATATTTGTAACATCAGAATATACTCTTTACTCATGTATTTGTTTATTATCTATATTATATAATAAGAGCAATATGCATATTATATATCCTAAATAAATCAGTTCTTTCACATGCCCATGTAAATCTTGTTGGTCAGCAAACTCTTATTCAACTAAGTTTCATTATTCTAAATGAACATCTATCAGTTAATTATGTATAGTGTCCAAGTGTTGGGATCTCTTTCCCTTTCATCTTTGAGTACAAATCTACTTGAAAATTATACTTAGTTTCACTGAGTCAACAGTGATCTTTGCTTTCCGCTCTCTTTAACCCACTGGTCACCAAAAATCGGGGCTGGATTCTAATTCTGCCTTATAAATATCTCTCAAGTCTCTACCCTCTCAGGCCTTCTCGTATCTCCTCCGAACCATTACAGTAGTTTTCTAACTGTTCTTCCAACTTCCAGTCTCTCCCAAACCAATCTGTCACATTATAGCCAGAATGACTTCCGAAAACACAGATAGGTTTAGGTCACGTCTTTGATTTGGAGCCTTTAATGACAACATATTGCCCAAGAGATAAAGTCCAAACAAATCGCCGTGATGTATGACCTGTTTGCAGTCCAATCCGCTTGCCAGCTGGCTAAAATGACTTGCAGTACCAATCAACATCCACCCAGGCATCCGTTCAAGGGAAATCTGGGCCCTCGTAAAATCACAACGGATTCAGGAACACTCAAACGAGTCTGTAAGACCCATTCCCAGATCTCAGGGTGCACACACTTTGGCAGGAGACACGGACACGTAAATAAATCATTGTAATTGACCACGGTGCGTGCGATCTGCCCAGCGTCGGCACACCGGCCTTCTGTTCAGGAAATTCCCACTCGCTCATTTTTCCTGCATTCCAACAATACTGAATTTTTTGTTATCCAAAAATGCGCCAGGTTCTTTGATACCTGCTCATGTTTACTTCATCCCAGTACTTAGAATGCCCTTCCCCAAGTCACTGTCCAGTGTTCGCCCTTCACCGCAGCCCAACAGCCCCTGCTGTAAGACCTTCTCCGGCACCCTTGGGTGTAATCGTTTGCTCCTTTTGTCAGGGCTGCTCCAGTTCCTGGTGGACGTCTCTACTACAGCAAGTTCTCACATTGTTTAAACGGCTGTGCTTCCGCTGCGGGGAGGGCAGTCCTTGTATTTTAACTAGGCTCCTGCCTTCCTTTTATCCTTTCTTCTTTCCTCTCTCCTTCCCTCCCTCCTTCCTTCCTTTTCAGAGAAAAACTTACTTGTATGACTAGTAGATGTCACTTTTATATATCGGAACACATGATTAAACAGTATTTTTCTTTAAAAAATTCATTTCAATAGAGCGAAATTAATTTAATTTAATTTAATTCATTTTTTTATTATTTTAGAGATAGAGTCTCACTCTGTCCCCTAGACTAGAGGGCAGTGGTACAATCATAGCTCATTGCAACCTCCAACTCCTGGGCTCAAGTGATCCTCCTGCCTCAGCCTCCTGAGTAGCTGGGACTACAGGCACATACCACCACGCCTGACTTATTTTTAAACTTTTTTGTAGAGACAGGGTCTCGCTATGTTGCCCAAGCTGGCATTAAACTCCTGGGTTTGGCTGGGCGCAGTGGCTCACACCTGTAATCCTAGCACTCTGGGAGGCCGAGGTGGGTGGATTGTTTGAGCTCAGGAGTTCGAGACCAGCCTGAGCAAGAGCAAGACTCCAGTCTCTACCAAAAAAAAATAGAAATAAATTAGCTGGACAACTAAAATATATACATAGAAAAAAAATTAGCCGGGAATGGTGGCACATGCCTGTAGTCCCAGCTACTCGGGAGGCTGAGGCAGGGAGATTGCTTGAGCCCAGGAGTTTGAGGTTGCTGTGAGCTAGGCTGACGCCATGGCACTCTAGCCCGATCAACAGAGTAAGCCTCTGTCTCAAAAAAAAAAAAAACTCCTGAGTTCAAGCTATCCTCCTGCCTCAGACTCCCAAAATGCTGGTGAAATTAATTTTAGAGTCATTCGTTTAGTCTTTATTTATCCAGCAAAAGAGGGTAAGATATGGAAGCTGCCCTCAAGAAATTCATTATCTAGTGGCTACATTTCAGTCAACCAATAGTTCTGCCATTTTCCCCAAAGTAAGACATATCAACCCATAGATATTTATTATGGAAGAACTCAAATAAATAAATAAAATGAAGAAAAGATCAATTCAATTAATTAATTAGTTAAATAATAAGTCCACAATTCCCTCTAGGCTAAAACTGGGGACTTTCCCAAGAAAAATGACTGAGTCAAAGCCCAAACAATAGAGAAACAGACTAGAGTGTATATGTTTGCAGATTAGCTTCTATACACATCCACCAAAAGAGGGAGATGAAAGTGGACGTAGACGTTTGTCACTGCTGTGGCCACCATCCAGACAAGCGAGGCTGTAGACAGGTAGAAATGCCGAAGCTTGCCCTAGCCAGAGACAGTGGGGCTGGGGGCTGGTTTCTTCCCCAACGCCTGGGATCCACTAGCTCGTCCGCCCTGTGGCTGGGAGGTCCCAGGAGGCCCAATGCCCTTCTCCATGGAGGATGGGAGGACAGCCCCGTGGGCCTGGCAGCCCCGCCTGCTCCCTCACTAGGCACACTTCCTGGTGTACCCATCCCACTCCTAGAGACAGCCTGATGTGATGTAGGAAGGCTCTAGAAAGCCTGGTATCATTTAAGGTCCCTCTCACACTAACTCCATCTTCTCTGGAAGATGCTGGCAGGTTTTGTCTCTTGAAGCCTTCAAACTTCTCCAGGCAAACCCCATGAAGTCAGCTCCGGGGGGATTGTATCTTCATCTCACAAAAGACAGAGCTGAGATTCCGAGTGGCTTACCCTAAAGGTATTCAGCCAGTAGAAGCCATTCCAGTAAGTTATGAAGAAAACCAAAGATATGCTGTGAAAGTTTGAGGACAGCACATTCCAGAGCGGCGGTTTCCCCTCTGCAGAGCAAAGGCCCATCCGTGCTCTGGAAATGGCAATCGCCATTTCAGAATCTGCAGCAAAATTGGCTTCCCATTTCTTTTCTCGCGTAAACAGCGTCGCTTTTGAAATCATTATGTAACATTAACTTCAGAGAAACAAGAAGCGTGGCCTAATGAAGTCTGGTTAGGGGGGAAAAAGAAAGTTTCAAAACTATGAATGTGCCCTATCCAACCCCCACAACCATTCCAGTTGAATGCAGTTTTTGCCTAGAGAGCAGTTTTGTCTCGCAGAGACAACTCTGGACTTGGGAAGGAAGAATGTGAGTAACAAGGTACAAGCGTCAGCACAAGTTTCAACTTCAAAAGGAGTGTAATCACCGTTTCCGTAAACTCTCCCCTTCCAGATAAACAAGTGGGTTCCCAGGTTAAAGATGAGTTCTGTCCCATCCTGAGGGGCCCCCAAACCACACATTCCTTTCGCTGTCCCTGGCGGTCATTTGCATACGTCCTAACCTAAACCGGGGCCACTTACAAAAGGGCCTGTGTTTAACTTTATTCTGTTTAATTCCAGTGCTTTCTTCCAGCTAACCAATCTGTATGTAATTAAAATCATATTGCAGCAAATGTTGAATGGTATGAAAAGTTTTACCATATGTATACAATTGACTAGCTGTAGAATTTGGCATGACTGCAATGATCCCATTAAAGAGGGGCGAGCCTGGCTTATTTTGGAGTGTACGTTATATGCTTTGGATCGGTTCTGTTTTTTACTTGTACTAATGCTGTCTGTGACGCTTAACTCTTTGACAACAGTCACTAAGACGTGTTTTTACATTTCAACAATGAGGACCACTGTACCCTAATCGAAACCCTAGGTCAGAAACCATTTGGTGGAGGGAGGCTCCTTTGAAAATTTTCCGTTTTCTGAACCAAAATTAGCCTTCTCAGTCTTGACAGACAAAGGCTGAACAGATACCATCAAAGCCTCAGGATCAGGTCAGACTGAACGGAGAAAATGTAATCATCGCTTCCAAATGCGAAGGACGGAGGGCACTCCTGGAAGCTTGAAAGAGGTAATTTTAGGACAAAAAGAGGAAGTGCTGTACTACTGTAGATAATAAAAATTCGAAACTTACGTCCCAAGAGGTAGCAGATAAAACATAAACAGATTCAAGAAGGAGTTAGCAAAGGTCATGCTGACAGATCCACCTTTGAGGAACATTCCTGACATTCTGGAACTGATGCAAGGGAGGGAAAAAATCTCTCTCCACCTTATCACACTCCCACCTCGCCCACCTCTCCCACACAACGATAAAAAAAAGTATGAAGGCCTTTGTCAGAGAAAGAATGCTAGGTCGGCTGGGCCTTCAGTCTGACTCTCTGGGTCCAGATGATATAATTTGTAGATAATAGAGCTGCAAAGTTGAAATTTTGCTTTAAAGACACTCTTCAATATAGACTTCAGCATGAGTTGAAGTCTCTTACAACATGTGACATGAAGAAACATATGTTCTTAATCTGTGGGTTTAAAATTGTTTTAGAATTACATCAATGAGACATATCCTCAAAAGGAAAATGAGGCCACCAACCCCAAACACAAGAGCACAAGAGCAGTGAAGGATACTACTGCTTTCTAGCTTAATGTCTTACAACAAATCGGTTGTAAAAATTCTTTAAAGGAACTTTTATCTGGAGCTTAGAAAAAAACAAAACAAAAAGAGGAGCTTTGGAAACCATAGGGTATTCATGTCTTGCTTGAGGCAGGACCCCTGCTTGGCTGATCCGAGGCAAGGGTGCCCAGCTTGCCTTGGAAAGTGAGACCCCCGGCCCGTTCATCAGACCAGCTTCCCGAACCAGAGCTCAAACACTAGGTTCTCAGTTAAGAGCAGGTTAAGCTACAGAGTGGTAAGATTGGAAAACTGCCAGATGAACCTAAAGAATTCATCCCTGAAAAAGGGATGGTATCATGACATACATTTTGTCTTAAATCTCAGGTGTATGGTAAATAATGAAAGCCGTGATAGTTCACCAGTCAACTGAAAAAGCAAATAGAAAAAGGAAAGTAGGAAGATGCTACAATAGAAACGATGGACTGGAGTTAGGGAAAAGATATCAGATTGCGAGAAGGGATCACCGAGTGAAAAGGAGAATTCCACATTGTAACGAAGACTGGTCAGTGCGGATTGTCTGATGACTGCGCTGCCACCTACAAAGGCTGTCCCTGGCACTGTGTCGGTCTTACGTGACGTCACAAGGCAGGGAGGAAAGTACGAGTCTCCCCAGTCCACAGATGCGGAGCCTGAGTCTCAGAAGAGACTCATGTACTCAAAGTCACAAAACTAACAACCAGAGACGTCCTTGACCTGGAGTCTTATGTTCTTTTTCCAATTAAAGTGTCATGATTCCCAACTTCCTAAATAATTTGGAGGAAAAAGTAGACAAAAAGTTTTTCCCCCTTTTCCCCTTTTATACATCTATCATATAAAAATAAATGGGTAAGCCAGGCGTGGTGGTGTACACCTGCAGTCCCAGCTGCTCAGGAGGCTGAGGTGGGAGGATCCCTTAAATCCAGGAGTTCAAGGCCAGCCTGGGCAACAGAGTGAGACCCCCCCTCTCCTTAAAAAATAAATAAATAAACGGGTTCTGAATGTCCTTTTCCCTGTTGGAATATGTAATTGAACTACTAGAAGAGAAGTAACTAATTTAGATGAATGATACTTTAATGCCTGTACCCCCCATTTGTTATCTAAGCAGTAATAAAAGTTAACAGCAAATGGTAGGGCCTTTCAAGAGGCTGGAGTAAAATGTTCTATTCTTTCATGTTCTCTTTCTTTCACTAAAGACAAAACAGAAAAGTACCACATTCTATTTGGGGACCTGCCGCTGGGACTAGAGAGGATTTAAGGGGTACACAAAGTTTTCTGTGGCATCAGGTAGAGTTCCTGACCTCGCCAAGGAAACCAGATGGAAAGAACAATAAAGGTACTGTATAGAAGAAACAAATATTGCACTAATCACAATCTTGATTCCAAAGATAAAGCAATGGACTTGGCAGCCCGAGTGTCTCCAGGCAGGGGGGGTTGAATGGTTCTGTAGAAGACAAGCCTGAGTACCCTGTCTTTTCCCTTTTCCATTGTTTAGTCCCTGTTGTTTTTCTGACTTTCTTCTGCTCCAGGTGGGATTTCATGTAATGTACGTTACTGGTCTAAAGATGAAAGCCCATTGGAAACCAGCTTCCTATTTGTTCCATACATTTTAGGACTTCTTCCCTGGCCTAACAAATACAGTATTTTGATGTTCAGTATTTCCTCCTAACCACCAAATATGTGCAATTTCTTTAATTTGGTTTCTTGGTTCAACTTAAGCTGTTTGCTCCTTTCCCCGCTATTGAGTAGAATTGGATAATAGTAGATTTATTTTCTAGCTCCATATAGTTTAGAAAACAAGGGAATAAGGCTTAAATTGAACTAAACAAACACTAGCTTAGAAATAAGAAGTGCTGTCCAACCAGCCCAGAAGGTTCAGTCTCCGTAACCGCATGTACCGTAACTGACAGAGGCATAAGAGGCTTGAACCAAAATAACTTCTCTGTTTTATCCTGGTAAGAGTGTCCACCATGTTCAAATCCTTTATTTTCTCAGGCCTGGAAAACCGTTGGATACTATCAGTGTAGGAAATTGAAACATTCCCTTCTCAGGAGATGGTTAGGCTGAGAATCTATAAGTGAAGGGGACAGTGGAGCTGGCCCGGAGCTGGTCTTGCGTTTCCATAATCCTATTAGGCGGCTCCTAGCAGAACTTAATCTGGCCTTGCAGTGGATGGCTGGAGATCATGGGTCTTTGATTTTAAGTGTCACTTAACTAGATAGGTAAACCTCTAATCCTGGAGCTCAAGGACTAATCAGCATAATCAAACACTGAGCTCGAGGACCCTCGAAGGACCCCACGTCCCTGACAGCCCGGTGGTGTAATGAACAGTTGTTACAAAATGCTCCCTGGAGACAGGGGCCTTCTTTGAGTGGAAGCAATTTACTCTCTTCACTGGAAACTCACCCCGTCTAGACAACAGGGTTGATCTCGAGTGTCGGAGTGAAGAGGAGCTCCTCCGCAGCTCGCTCGCCAAGGTAAAGAGCAGGTTCGCTCTTGGAGTAACTGTAATCAGTCTCAAGATGTCCTTTGGGTAACAAAGGATGCTGAGATAGCTGCTTCTTCATTAGCCAGGAAAATTAAACAGAAACCTGTTGTGAGCAGAACACCCATTGGCTGACACCAGCTCAGTTCCCTTGGGACGGCCAATCTAGATGTATAAATGTGATTTTTTTGTCTAGTTGTTCTATCAGCTACCGACAGAGGGATGTTAAAATCTCCAGCTATGATTATGGATTTGTCTATTACTCTCTTAAATTCTCTCAATAGTTCTTCATGTATTTTAAGCTCTATTACTGGGCGTATACAGTTTTATGACCATTATATGTTCCTGGAGAATTGCCCCTTTTAACTCGGGCAATATTTATCATCCTGAAGTCTATTTTATTGTCTACGAATATGGCCACTCCAGCTCTCTAAAGCATACTGTTTGTATGACATACTCTATCTTTTTACATTCAACCTATCTGCATTTATATATAAAGGTGGCATATAGTTGGGTTTTTCTTTTTTCTCCAGTCTAATATCTCTGCTTTTAAATTGGAGTGTTTAATCCATTTACACTTAATATTAATTATTGATGTGGTTGGGTTTAAGTCTGCCATTCTGATTTGTTTTCTGTTTGTCCCGTCAGTGTTTTTGTTAATTCCTCTGTTCCTCCTTTCTTACTTTCTTCTGGATTAATTAAATATTATTTAGAATTCTATTCTCATTTCTCTTCTGTCTTTTTAGCAGGGCCTCTGCATTTTTT
>NW_012148063.1:3646272-3661329 GCF_000956105.1 Propithecus coquereli | reverse complement strand
GGCCTTTGTCTCCGTGGACATCATGGCCGCAGTGAGCCACTGCATTAGGGTTGCCGGAGAGTCCTGTGGAAATGTTGTGTGTGGTCTCTGTCTTTTTAGCTGTGCCTCTGCATTTTTTTCAGAAGAGCTAATATGATTTTTAAAAGAACAGAAAAGAATACCCTAACACCCTCTGCCTCGGGGTATTTTATCAATATATTAAATGATGTAATGGGTCACGGAGGAGATCTGAGAATCCCCCCACCTCTGGATCCCACCAAGCCCTTAACAAGAGGGAAAAGCCATTCTCCCTGCTTTCTATGATTCTGAACAGTAAAAGACTTAATAGAAGTTTTTCTTTAAGTAATTTTATAGAAGTCTAAATCCCTGGACCGTCTCAGCTTCCATGCTAAGAACTCTGATTTCTGCACATCTATTATGTTTCTTCATGGCTGTTCCATGAAATTCCTCCCTACTCATGCAGGACTGAAATCTAGTCTTTGAAAATGGCTCCAAAACCAAGTCTCAGGCCTGGAGAGATGTGAACAAATCTAAGGCTGGCAAGGAGCTCCCTCTTGAGGTTGCCTTTATAAAAATGCTGAAGACTGAGATTTGTATGAATTAGTTGCAACAGTTCCAGTGTCAGGAGCTAATAAAATTCATCCAGAAGATGCACTGGCTAAATTATGGATGTGACTATCTTCTTGTTAGAAATAAATTCTAACTCCCAAAAGCCAAGATAATCTCTAGCAGGAAAAAACAAAACCAAGAACAAAAATACACACAACATAATGCCTCACTAAATGCATCCCTTAAATACAAAATAATGAAAAGCTAGAAATACAATAACAATCAGAAAGATAAACGTGATTCCAGAACTCTGGTGTTCCTGTTAGTTTTAGACACTGTTTTTTATCTTGAGCAGGAAAAGGGAAGTTTTCTCAAGAGAGAGAGGTGGGGTGTGGATGCATCACACAGTAGCTATGAGAAAGACTCGTGGTCAGAGGGGCCAGGGTTTAGATGTTTAGATATTTAGATATTGATTCTGCCACTTGGCAGTTGTATGATCTTGAGGAAGTTTTTGGGGGTTTGTTTGTTTGTTTTTTTCTGAGGCAGCATCTCGCTCTGCCACCCAGGCTGGAGCACAGTGGTGTTATCACAGCTCACTGCAACCTCAACCCCTTGGGCTCAAGTGATCCTCCTGCCTTGGCCTCCCAAAGTGCTAGGATTATAGGCGTGAGCCACCACTCCTGGCCGTGAAGAGATTTTTAAACCCTCTTAAGCTATGTGCAAAATAGGGATGATAAGAGAATCTACTCTAGAGGGTTGTGAAGAGAAATAAGTAATAAAATGCACATACAGTCTTTAGCGCAGGCCCAATGCAGAGAGCATTTATAAGACTCTCTGATGAAGGGCAGGACACCATTTTTTTTTAAATCACCAAATCAGCTTCTTGTGTCATGGTTATTACACCCTTTCAACTTCAGTTTAGAAAAAAAAAATTCTTTTCTAGACTTTTGTTTAACCATCATTCGGGATGCCATCTGCCAAATCAAAACCACAGCAAGCTTCTTTAAGGCGGTGTGCATAGGACATTTGAACTGGCACCGTCTTGTCAAGGGAAGTGCTGATTAGTCACTTGCCTGATTGTCACAGTTCAGCCAAACATACTGGCACAAGTTCTGTGCTGCATCTCTGCCTTGAGCTGCGGTGAGGCTGCCTTTCCGACTCCATGCCGGAGATGTGGAAGGACCATTTTCTGTTGGGATCTGTGATCTCGTTCCAAACTACCTCGAACGACCAGCCTGGCATCAGAATACAGGCAATGCTTTCTCTTTTGTAAATGTAGCCCATGCTGGACTAGTGTTGGGAACCTCTTCAGTCAACTCTCAGTCTATTAATGTTATTTGTTTTCATTTGTTTGTTGACTTGTTTGTTTTAGGTCTCTGCCTCTGCCCACAATATTCAAACAGCAAACAAAGCTGGGAAACCGGCAGGAAAGTCTGTAAGCTTTGAACAGCACTGGAGAAACAAGGAGAAAGAGGCAGGAAGATAACAACCTCAGTTTCCAACAGAATAAATGGTAGGTGTTAGGAAAACACCCAAAAGAGAGCACCCACTAGGGAAATCGACATAACGGAAGACTGGAGAAAGACCTGGAAGGTAAAACAAGCCGGGGGGGTTAGGAGTCGTCTGGAAGTTCTGGTTCAGAGAGTTAAGTGGCTTGATATGGTATGAACCAGGACTCGCACATTAAAACAGGCCTGCGTGTTGGAATCGAGGGTAGAGTCTGCGCACGGTTCTGTGATCACACAGGGCTTTTGTGATAAAACAAGATATCCATGCTTGTGGCAAGCCACTGCGGTGCCCTGGGCCCAGAAGATGGAGGAATTATTTTCTCTCCTTTGCCATTAAGAGTATCTGGGCGGGGAGAAAGTGAGAAATGCTGCTCTAAAACATCAGAACAAAACCCCCTGTCCCGGGTGTGTGGCTCCGTGAAACCTCTTTCGGGTTCTCCCATTGACCATTCAAAGTGCCTCTGACACACAAGTCTTCACCTGGGAGCAGGTGTGCATGAGGGACATGTAGAAGCTTCCAGAGAGCACAAGATGTTGCCCCATCTGGGAATCCAGGTGCCCCTCATGTCCTCACTATGGGGCAGGCCACTGACCCCTCTGCCAAGAGTGGCTCACCTGGCTTTAAAGGTGAGAGGACTGGAGGCCCGTGAGGTAACAGGCAGAGGAATGCCGCGTGCCCAGGGACAGGCAGGACTTCTCTTTCCTGTGACGGATGAGCTAGAGCAGGGCACAGTCTGTGCATTTCCCACCTTCCTCTGGGTCCCAGGAAGGCCTGGGAAGGTCCCAAAGGTGAAAACAGAAGCCACACGTCGCATTTCCCAATGGCCTCCCCACAACATCTTTCCAGATCTTGATATGCCCTAGATAGAAAACTTGGAAGGGAAGGTGATAAGTGGGTAGCTTTTCAGGTCAGGAACACTCACTCAGCGCTTGCGGTTTCCAGCTCTGGCCTTTGTCTCCGTGGACATCATGGCCGCAGTGAGCCATTGCATTAGGGTCGCCGGAGAGTCCTGTGGAAATGTTGTGTGTGGTCTCCCGGGCAGAAGAGATGATTGTGTGTGTGTGTGTGTGTGCGTGTGTGTGTGTGTGTGTGTGTGTGTGTGTGTTAAAAGGGGTATTAGTCTGTAATTCGGAAGCACCAGCAGAGAAATCTTAAGCTCTATTTTTCTAAATTAACTTTCAATAATTACAGCTCACATTCTATGAAATAGGTAAATATAATTATTCCCATTTTCTGAAAAGAAAACAGGCGCTATAGATGACTAACATCAGAGCTCTTCCTAATGATGATGTGTCTGACTCCAGAGCTTATGCAGGTCAGACTCCTTTTGAAGTGAGTAGAAATCTCTTTTGAGAGCAAAGATTTCAGATCAAGGTCTTCTTTCAACTTGTAAGTTTTAAAAAGCAAATGTTTTTAAAGTTGAGTATATAATTTGATACAGAAATAATTACGATCACAGAAAAACACCTGGTCTCCTCGGGTTGCAATGCTGTGTTCCTGGCACGCGGGGTCTGAGCTGGCTAAGCAGGGCGGCAGGGAGAGGGGAGGGCAGCCTGGCAGGAAGGAATCAGCAGAAGCCACTGTGGTCAGACAGAATCTTCTCCTCCACCAGAGGGGAACTGCTTGCTGGCCCGCTAATGCCAAGGGTGTCAGTACCTGGCATTGTAGTCAAATGCTGCTGGAGCAGCTGTAGTCAAGAGTCGGAGATCTAGAAGCTTCCAACCCATGCCTTGAGTCCGGAGAACACCTGGACTTCCCAGGGCAGATGGCTGCCTGTGTCCCACCTACAGGTTTCCAGGTGGGGATCCCATTCATCCTTACTCTGGTTTCTAGCTTTCTCCCGGTGACCAGAGCACAGATAGCACTTCCTGCTCAGCATGGCCTACCCTGTCCTTCCCTGTTCTTTCTCTCCTGTCCTGGGCCTTACACGGGATCTAGCCCGTTCCTAACAGGAGAACAGCTTCTATTTACTGAGTCATCACCATGGCCCTAGCACTGGGCCAAGGGCTTTATCCAACACCCCCCATGAGATTAATTGTTGCAGGAATTCCCCTCTTTGCTTTCCCCCACGTCACCCCTGACAGGTGCATCTGTGGGGTATGCTACTTTCATCCCCTGGCTCTTCAAGACCCCCAGACGACCATTACACAGCCCCTTTGCTTTGACAACTGCTTCCTCTGTCCCAGCAAATGGGGCCAGGCCCACCCAGTGGAAAATCCGGGGATCACTCCACCTCCACGCCCAGCCCTCAGGAAGTTCTACTGAGGCTGTCTCCAAAAACATGCACCCTCTTCTCTCACTGCTACCTCTGTCCTCTTCCTCTTTGTGCAGCTCCTTGGCCTACAGGAAGAGCCGCCTAGCTGGGCTCCCTGCTTCCGCGTCAGCCCCCTTCCATCTTTCTCCTGCAGCAGCAGAAGTGATGTGATCGCAGAGAGAACATTCTCTTGGAGCTCTTCAGGGGCTGCCCATCCCACCTACAATGAACACAGACCTTAGGTGTCAGCCAGAAGGGTACCTCGTTAGAGACATTTTTTCCCTTGGCCACGCATCTTATTTCCCCTCCCACCACCCCTGCAATAGTCTGTCCTTCAGCCTCTTGTTTGTGTGTAGCATTGCACTTATTAAAACTTTAAATTATTTTATCCATTTCTTTGTCACTTGTTGTATTAGGACATACAAAATACGCATGTTGCTCGTGCATTAGAACATATGTCCCATGAACAAGGGTCTGTGCTTGTCTGTTTATGACTATATCCCAGATCCTCAATAAAGTTTTGTTGAAGGTTGAATAAATGATCTACCTGGTACTCGGATTTTGTCCTGCCCCCTCATTCCACCCCATGTGCCTCATTCAACTCGCAACTTTTCAACTCTCTTGGTTTTAGTGGAGACGTTCCCACCAGCGTCTCTCCCTCTTGCCAGAGGAGGAGACCAAATGCCCTACCGGAAGCCTTCGGTTCCTGCCTCCTGACTCCCTGGCCACCTCCCTCAAGAACCACAGCATCTAGAGGCTGAGGTGGAGCTCCTGGGTCACATTTCTGTCCAGCCAAGGCAGCTTCAAGATGCAAGACAAGTTACCAGCAATCCCGAAGTAGGAAGCCCGAGAATGACAAAGAGCATCCACAATTCTTTGGGTTTGACCATTTTGTACCAACAACTCATCATCATTTCCTTTTCCAGACTGCCCAATACCTGGTCTCTCAGAAGAGGAAGTGGGTCAGTCCTGGTTGGTAACTTCCTCCAGCACCCAAAAGCCCTGCTCCCTTCCCCCAGCTCCACGGCTGGTCTGGCTCGGAGCCAGGGAAGCTCACACCTCCGTGTGTGCTCCTGTGCTTCCTTCGGGATCTGCCTGGATAGTCCTGGGCTGGGTAGATAGGTAGACAGGTAGGTGGACAGGCACACAGATGTGGGGCTCAGCTGCAGCCCCCCCAACTTAAATCAGCCATGATATTGGGCAGGTTACCCTCCCTTTCTAAATTCCATCAGCAGATGACAGAGAGTACCTGACACATCTGTTGTGAGGACTAAGGAAGAAAATGCATCTGAAGTGCTGAGCGTGGTGCCCAGCACACAAACAGGAGCAATTCCTGTCATGTGAGCGTCGCCAGCTGGGTGTGTGTGAGGGGTAGAAGGGAGGTGCTGCCTCTCTTCGTAGGAAAACCCCGATCCTGGTTCCGCTGGTCCTGGGCCTGCTTCTGCAAGAGGCTGGTCTCTGCCAAGGCCAGTTACCCTGCGTGGCCCCACAGCTCCCTCCCCACTAGCAGGCTATTGCCCGGGGAGAGGGGATGGGGACTATTTCAGGAACCAAACACCTGGCGTTAAACCCAAGGAACTTCATTCCGTTTCTGTGGGCACATTTTATAAACCAGTCAAGGCCATTTGGATTTTTACTTAGGTCTTCTCGAGGGTTGGTGGCTCACTCAGCCAGGGGCCCTGCGAATTGAGAAACAGCCTCCATTGCTGCACCCAGACCACGGTGCACACTAGGTCCCCGCTCCGGTTGAGTGACCTTGTGAGCAGTGGACCCCCTAACAATACTAACATTAAGTTAGCGTGCGTCTTTTTTCATGTCCTCCCCACAAAGCATGTCTGTTCTCTAAAGAAGGTGGAACCTAACTTAAAGTCATCAGGCAGAGGATGCTCAGCCGCCAGCCGAAATGGAGGAAGATGCCGAGCTGTGGACACAGCTCACTGTGACTGTTTCCAGGCCTGTGGCCCAGGGCCACCGATTTCCCCTCTCCTCCCACTTCCCACCTGCCAGACATTTCTCTCACACTGGGATGAGTAGATGGGAGAAGCACATGTGAAATGTAAATCACTCATTTTTATTTTTTTTATATTGACTAAGAGCAAGCTTTTCAACATCCTCTAAGGATTAGCAATACCTGTGTTCTTCCTCGGTCCCTGACATGTGAATAGGCTTTGTGCAGGGGGAGGAGAGGAAAGACGCTGGCTCTTCCTGGGAAGAGAGCCGCTCCCCAGGTGCATACAGATGCACGCGTGCTTCCCGACAGCTGTGCTGAGAAATGCAGGAATGGCAAGAAAATATAGAATGCTGGCTTTGCCCGATGGAACAGCGAGAACACTCTAATGGGTGGGTCTACAATGAGCATCACTTCCTTCACCATCAGTCCATCCTGTCACGGTCTTGGTAACAACGTGGGACGGAGATGGAGCTGGCTCACATGAAAAGCTCATGGACACCTTTGGGCTGCCGTCATCCAAAGACATCCAGGCAATGTCCTGAAACAGTCACTGGGGCTCTCTAAACACTGTCCCCAGGAGGCACGCTGGGGCCTCACATCTGTGCCATCAAGGCCCCTCCCCATCTGCTTCAGAATGGGGGTCCTTGCAACTAGGCAGCCTCTGTTGCCTGAAGGCCAATACTCCTGGGGGCTTTTAAAGATAACACTAATAAGGTATTTGAGCTCTATGCCACCTTTCTGCTCAGCATCTCAAAGTTCCTTGGATGTACGTGGAAATTATTAAAGCCCTCGAAAGGGAGATGGATGTTGGTGGTTCTGCCTGGAAGATTCACAACCAGCTCAGTGGCAGGGCGAGCCCTGGTGACTTCCTCAGCCCTGCTGTCCACTGGAAAGAGGCAGTTTGTCACTTGCCCCAGATTCTGCCACAAGTCGTGTCTGGTTAAATATATGAGGGACCACATGCTAGGCACATTTTACCTTTGAAATCCAAAACGGCTATGAAAAAGTTTGATTATCCCTGATACTTATCTCTTTTGTAATGCAACTCTAATTATTATAAAAGTGGAATTTGAAAATCATGATAAAAAATGTAGGGGAACAGATTAAACAAAAAGCTACTCATTTCCTGAGACTTTGATGAGACATTTTCCTCTACTGGAAAATTTTCTCCACTGGGCCCTCTCCCAGTTCAGTTTCAGTCAATAATTCACTTCTCCACCGAATACTCAGCCCCCACCGTGTGCGAAGCACAGTGTGTGGAATACAAAGGCCACACTCGTGTTTTGTCCCTGCGAGTCCCACAGTGTGGACTGTCAAGTTAAGAGGCCACAGATGCACTGCAGGGAAGTAACTCTGAACGCAAACCCGGCAAGGGTGGCCCGTCCTTTGAGCAGCACCCTTGCCGCACTGTTCCTGCTGCTGCCGCACTTACTTCTGTCCTAGGCAATGAGCTGACCACTTCATACGTGTCCATCTGATTTGACTCTCCCAGCAACTCTGTGAGGGAGGCATGACCTTTCTCCCCACTTTGGAGATGTGATATTGGCATAAGAAGTTTAAACACCGTGCCATGGCCACAGAGCTTGTGAGTGGGAGAGATGGCATTGGGACCCACATCTTGATGGCTCCAAAGCCAGCGCTCTTCCCTGCGTATCTTATGGACAAACACCCGGACGGCACCAGCCTTCCCAGAAATGCACAGAACTCGGGACTGTGCCTCTCCCACCGCCTCGGCGCAGCCTCCTTGCGCAGCTGAACTCCACGTGGCCGATTTAAAATGTTCTTGGGGCAGTGGGAAAGAAAACCAGTATGCCATAAACCTTTGAAGCTGACTCGACGGTGCCAAACAGCAGATGTAACTCATTTCCCCACTAATGTTTTCAATGAATCAACCAGAGCTTACTTCCCACCCCCTCTGATCTCTACTCAAACAAACGTCACCTCCTCAGTGAGGTCTTCCCTGACCACTAGATGTAAAGTCCTAGCCGTGGCCTGCCCGCCCCTTTCCAGTCTGTCCTGCTCACCCTGCTTCGTTCTTCATCGCACTTAAACCCACCCAAGGTTCCACATTACTGTTGTCCTTCTCTTCCCGGCAGATGGAAAGCTCTACGAAAGCACAGGCTTTGTTTCGTACGTTGTTGTGTTTCTGGTACTAGACATGCCTGGCCCATGTTACATGTGATCTATTAAATGAACAGATACATCGCTGAAATCGTAAAGTGAACACGCTGCTGCATGCAGTGCAGAGACAGTAGGTGTGCAGTACCAGGTTGGTCGCTATGGTGCTACTGCCCTTCGTGATTGGGCCATCAACGCTGTCACATCACGCGTGGGCTCTGCCCTCTCACCGCAAGCGCCTCGCAGCTCCTGCTGCGCGTTTGCCCATCACCTGCCATGCCCTGGGGTTTCCTGGCCTTGGAATCCCACTCAACCCATCCGTAGTCAGGGCTCAGCTTAAATGCCAGCTCTTCCCTGAATCCAACCCATCCCTCTCCTCTGCCTTCAAAAGAATGGCTCTTCTCTCCGTAGCACAGCGCTTTCCTGCTCCTCCATTAAATCACTGATTTCATGTTGCCTTGCAGACATTTCTGTTGTTCTCCCAACCACCTCCAGGACAAGATCTTGTGCCTTATCCAGTTTCCTATTCTCACAGGGCAAGCAGAGTTCTTTGCCTAGTAGGCATGTAATAAAATGAACGCGTGGCAGAGAGCAGGCGGTGCAAGCTTCCCTGGAGTGGGGGATCAGTGTGCCAGGCTCAGGGCCACGGCAGGATGCTCTGACAGGGAACGTTTGGAGTTCAATGAAATGTTACTTAACCAAATTGCCTTTAAATCTTGTCTTCTTTCTAGACACAGTGAAAAAGGTAAGTCCCGTTGGTCTATTGTTGGGCAGTATTTTCTGTGGGAGTAGAGTCCAGATTCGAAGGCAAGAGCTGAACTGGCATTGACAGGTATCCAGTGTTCATTTGTGCTACGCACACCCTGAGGTACCAAGAGACCTGAGTACATTTGCAAGTAAATGTCAGACACATGGTAACTAAGCCAGTATTCCCAGGATCCTTCTACTAACGACCCGACAACAATGACGCAGGCTGCGGCTCCGAGCTTCAGGGCGCATCGCTGCTGCCTCACATGGACCCGCGCGGAGGGTGTTTATTCCCACCGTTGTTATTAGTACCCGCCTCCCAGGAGTATTCCAAGTGGCAAAAGAGACCACTAATGTGAAATATAGACAGCTCCGTGAAACGGAGAGCAGCAGACGTTGGTACAGAGGAGAAGGAGGATGGTGACTAATTTGCTATGACCAGGGACACACGCTGTTCACTGAGGAAGTGGGCCTGAGGCCGTCTAGGTCACATGTTTCCCTGCCTTGGACTCTCAAACGATGCGCTAATTAGTATTATGTTAAGTCGCTATAGACAACATGAATAAGTTTTGGGGGTTAGGATGTGGACTGACCTGGCCATTCACCCCACTGCGCACCGTAATCCCAAAGCCGTATTGTTCCTAAGGCATTTTCCTGTATTTTTTCTAGAATGCTGGTGTTCTCTGTCTGCACCTTCATACCAGCCCTGGGTAGAATATGAAATGCTCTAGAATATCACTCGTACAGTGCTAGAACACTGTTGACTATGGGACGGAATTCTGGATTCTGTTTCAATACAAGGAAGGGTACACGGGGCAAAGAGCTTCTCAGGTTGTGGCCACCAAGCCAGGCACAGGCCGGGAGAGATGGGGCACAGCAGAGAAAGGCATGAGACCTGAAAAAACTTAATAATGTCTTCAAACGTGACAGGAAAGTTGCAAAATTGAAATTAATAACTGTGTAATAAAATATAATGAAAACAAAGCTCATGGACTTTTTTGTTGGGATGTAGTAGGCATGGATATCTCACTGCATTTGAAAAGAACGCACAGGTTCAGAGGCTCTCACTTCCTAAGGCTTCTCCAGCGCGCGGGAGATTGCGCACGTGCTCAGATTACAGGAGTCACTCATAGTCCAGTAATCCCAAAAGCTGAAATACGAAAACCTATAGACTGTTTCTGCACCAAAAAATATTTAATGTGGCAGGTGGGTGCATTTTAATATGTTTGATATTAGGTGTCTCATGTACACCTGTGGGCTGCGGTGTAGACAGGAGCCTGAGGCCGCAAGAATGCAGGCAGGCAGCCTGTGCTTACTCAGTCAGACGCGACGAAGTTTGGATCAGGAAACACGACAGAGATAAGAAGAAAAATACAGATTTAAGGATATTTTGCTCTTTCATAAGTAAATGCCTTGGGTGCTGAGCTAAGGCCTTTCTATGGAATTCCATCCCATAGTCAACAGTGTTCCAGCACTGTTCGAGTGATATTCTAGAACATTTCATATTCCACCCAGGGCTGGTATGACAGAGAACAGCAACATTCTAGAAAAAATACAGGAAAATGCCTTAGGAACAATATGGCTTTGGGATTACGGTGCACAGTGGGGTGAATGGCCAGGTCGGTCCCTGTCCTACCCCTCCAAACCTGTCAATGTGACCATTTTTGGAAAAGAGTCTTCAGAGATGTAATTAAGGATTTCGAGATGAGATCGTCCCAGATTATCGGGGTGGGCCCTGAATCTAATGACAGGGGTGCTGAGAAGAGACAGAAGAGGAGACAGGGAAGAGGGGGAAGCGGCCGTGTGAGTATGGGGGCAGCTCCATAGGAAACTACAGAGCAAGACGTGAAGGGGCGTCTAGGTGGGGCCCAACTCTGCTCGGCCCTCACCCCCACCTACTCCTCACACACCAGTGGCCCCCAGCACCTCCTTCTCTCCGGTCCCTGACATGAGGCTGGCACTGGAGAGGTTGTGAATATGCACAAAGCCCTGCATAAGCATGAAGGAGAAGCTCTCCAAGTTCTGAAAAGGCAGATCCTCAACCTCTCCATCTCTGTACCACTTTCTCTTCCATTCCTCCAAAACCTGGGCATACGTGAGCAAGGATCCTGGCCTCTCAGTATTATCCTTGTTCTTCCTGGCTGGGGTGGAATGACTCAACTCAGGGTCTGTCCCAGGGCTTCTGAGCACAGCTGTGCAGGTTGCACACTGCACAAGAGCACCTGCTCAGGGGGTGGGCAGGGGCTGACACCTAGCTGTGCTCCCCTTGCCATGCTGTGCACCCTCCCCTCAGGGCAAAGGAATCCCCTTCTGTAATTTGCACAAAGGTGTAGGCTGCCCCTGGTCCCCAGTACCACACCCCCAAGGGGCTTACTGGTCTCCAGTGAGAAGTAGCACTCAGTTCTTTGCCTCCCTGAGGAAGCTCTGTCACCCAGAGCAGTCTGTATCTCCCCTTTCCTTCCTCCCGTGTCTCCACATGGGCCATGGGCCCTCCTTTCTTGCCAAAGTCAGCCTCTTGTAAACAACATTGCTACAGTAGCTATGAAATGAAGGAGGAAATACCGCTGTGGAATACTACATATTTCCTGGAGTGCAGAATTTCTCCAGCATTTGTCACAAGAAACCACAATACTAGGGAAGGTCAATAAGTGTGTGAAAAAACAAATTTGTATAAAGACATTTTCTGGGCTCTACCCCATGGAGGGCTCTGCCGGAGCTTACCTAGGTTTCTCAGTAGCTTAGAAAAACACGGACTAGTCACCTTGTACTCCACAAACTTCTGTGCTTGTTCGAATTGTGCACTGGGGGCGCGGGGAGTCCCTGCGAAGCCTCCCCACGCGCACGCTCAGTGCCACCGCAAGGCCTTTCGCCTGTGCTCCGGCCACAACCGGTGAGCTGAGCGGTTACATCGTTAGGGTCCTGTTGGTGTCAGGGCTAACGGAGTCCCGCAGGCAGTTGTAAAATTCCTTCACCCTGCCAAAACTTTACTCGGCTCATCAGCCTGCGTGAAAACTAAATTATATTAAAGAAAGAAAAAGAAAACACAAACTATTCTTGTTCCTTTTTAGGCCTTTGTCTACTTTATACTTGTTGAGGCTTGAATCCCTTTAGGTTCACCCAGATTCCCGTTAGCTGGACCCTTCCGCCAAGCCTGGCTGATGTCCCCTCGCAGGTTAACACAGTGAGCATTTCCAGCAGAGACAACAGTTCTGCCTTCTCCTTCTGACCGTCAGGAGACAGGGCGCCCCGGCTAACGGGAGACGGAAGCCTCATTCTATGTCACGTCAGCACGGTCTGCTTCGGGCTGTGACCGCCTGGCGAGTTAGTGGGACCTGTGGCTGACACAGTCCCTCCCCACCGCCGCTGCTTGAGACTCGCTGTGACGCCGGGGGAGTGGAGGTTGAGGGAACGAGTGGCCACCTGAGTTCCAATCCCATTTTGCTCCTAACTGCCCATGTGGCTTTGAACAGTTTCCTTTGAGTCTGTTTCCTTATTCACAAAATTGATTATTTGCTATTGGAGGGTTACCAAGCTCTTCGAGAATCGGATGAAAAGCCATGGCCCTCATCAAAGGAAAATTTAAATATGCCAAAGATGTTGCATATCATCTCTCAGAGCGCTCACAGTTAAGGAGCCCTGGGCTCCTTTCAGCCCCGACATTCTGTCTTTCCACGATTCTATCGTGGTGGAATGTGCACCACCAACCTCCACTCCTCACTGCACCACCAAAGACCACTCACCCAGGGCAAAACGAGACAGACTTTCTGCCTGTCCACCCCTAGGTCTGCATGTCAGAGTCACATTCGTGCCAATGAGGCATGATCAGCAATGTGCCCACCACACTCGTGAGGTCAAGCAGGCCTTGTCAAAGATCCCACCTCCCAATTCTCCTCGGATGTATCTGCCAGGCAGATCCTGTTCGCAACACCCGGGGTAGACCCACTCCACCATGGGAAAACAGATGAACACAATAGCCTTATCTCTGAGTGTAAGGTTGTATCATTCTTTCCAACAAGCTAGCAATAGATGAACAACTCAATTGTCCTGGGGGTGGGGGGTGCGGGAAGCATCCCACGTGGCAGTGAGCCTGGCTGTCACCCTGCTTGTTTTCGCTTTCATTAAACTGACATCACTTAATCATCAACAGTGTTTCCTTGTCTTTATTTGACCTTAGGGATCACCGACGGCTATCGTTTCCCGAGTGCCCTCCCTGTGCCAAACATGCGCTATCGCTAATCACGTAATGTGAACATTATTTCCATTAGACAGATGAGAGAACTGCTGGCACGATTATCTCCATGGCACAGACGCGGAAACCAAGGCTCAGCGAGGTTAAATGACTTGCCCCAACTCACACAAGTTACGGGAAGCAGAGGAGGGTGGGATTCGGGCCCGGGCCTGCCAGACCTTTCCTTTCTTACCTCCAGCCCAGAGGTCCCCAGACTTGTCTGCACAGTAGAATCCACCTGGAGATGCTCTAAAACTCCCGACACCCCGGGTACACTCCAGAAGTCACAATCTTTCGGGAAGGGACACGGAGTCAGTATTTCTTTAAGCTTCCCAGAGGATTGTGATGGGCAGACAAGTTTGGGAAGCACCACGGAAGCATCTGCAAGCATCTCCAGCTGCAAGCACTTAGAGCAAGGAATAAAAATGAAGCAAATTGAAGACAGAGCCAAGAGGAGCTGAAGAGACACACCTGAGTGAGGGAATTTGTTTTCCTTGTGGGTAATGGAAGAAAAGCGATAAGAGAAGAAACTTCCTTGATGCAAGCAAAGGCAACGCAAATAGGATACAGGTTTTTAGTGATTCCGCGTTTAAGGGATGAACTAAAATACACCAAGCACAGCTCTTCTAGTAAGCGGGTTTCCTTTTTGCTCTGCCTCTGGGAGGAGAGTGACTTTAGGTAAAGCCTATTTATGTGAGAAGCTGGTTCTTTACACCGGTAGCCACCTCTGCCCCAGCCCAGTACGCTGAGCACTCTGGGTGCGGACCCAGACTCGGGCACCTTGGGGTCCCATGGCCTTTGCAGCAGTGAAGACTGGCAGGATTATACCCGGTAGAGCATTTATGTCAGTCCATTAAAAAACATATTCAAATGCACTAAAACCTGGAGATCCGTTGGCAAAACCCCAGTCCCCTACTAGGCTAGAAAACAGTTGTGATATTACCTTGGGGGCCCTCAGTGTGAAGATTTTGATGGAACAGTTAAGCATATGGAGGAATTACTACTTTTAGTTGGAATGTAAG
The DNA here is from genome assembly GCF_000956105.1 of Propithecus coquereli. NCBI lineage: Eukaryota > Metazoa > Chordata > Mammalia > Primates > Indriidae > Propithecus > Propithecus coquereli. The sequence goes on along the minus strand of NW_012148063.1, from coordinate 3,646,951 downwards.
TAGGGTTTTAGTTGAGTGGAACATTATTGCTTATGTTTTGGCTAAAGTTCAAGAAAGAATAATTAGCAAATGATTTGGTGGCAGTCATGCTCATACTTATTGGAGTTAATAGTGTGTTTTACGTAACATGTGTTGTCTATAGTGTTCACCACTGGATAGAAGTACTTGAATTTCCAAAGCAAACCTACATATCAAAGTCTTATATTCTCGTTAGTTAAATTCCTGTACTTAGAGCTGATATTCTTCTGCCTCAGAAAAATATAGGAGCTAATGGGGAATTAAATCCACAATTCACTGATTATCTATTGGCTTTATTTTCCTCTTTCGTATTTAACAGTAGCATCTTTGTAAGTCAGATACAACTAGATGGAAAACATTCAGTCAACCCTATGTCTATGAATTGGGACAGGGATCTGGGAAAACCAAACTTGTTGTTGTGGACTATGAAGATGGCCCCAGGAAAATTAAACTCACTTCAGAAAAAATGTGGGCTAAGAATGATTTTCTGTCTATTCTGTCCCACTCGCCTGTTGTGGCCTATCCTTGTTCCATTAAATATACATTGTTTTTAATAACAGAGATCTCTCAAAAAACCCTGAATTCTTGTGGTTTCATAGTGGAAATCACTTCTTGTGTTCTATTTGTAATTTTCCAAAATGTTGTAAAGCCAAAGTCATTG
>NW_012148063.1:3636036-3646222 GCF_000956105.1 Propithecus coquereli | reverse complement strand
CTTTTCAACATCCTCTAAGGATTAGCAATACCTGTGTTCTTCCTCGGTCCCTGACATGTGAATAGGCTTTGTGCAGGGGGAGGAGAGGAAAGACGGTGGCTCTTCCTGGGAAGAGAGCCGCTCCCCAGGTGCATACAGATGCACGGGTGCTTCCCGACAGCTGTGCTGAGAAATGCAGGAATGGCAAGAAAATATAGAATGCTGGCTTTGCCCGATGGAACAGCGAGAACACTCTAATGGGTGGGTCTACAATGAGCATCACTTCCTTCACCATCAGTCCATCCTGTCACGGTCTTGGTAACAACGTGGGACGGAGATGGAGCTGGCTCACATGAAAAGCTCATGGACACCTTTGGGCTGCCGTCATCCAAAGACATCCAGGCAATGTCCTGAAACAGTCACTGGGGCTCTCTAAACACTGTCCCCAGGAGGCACGCTGGGGCCTCACATCTGTGCCATCAAGGCCCCTCCCCACTTGCTTCAGAATGGGGGTCCTTGCAACTAGGCAGCCTCTGTTGCCTGAAGGCCAATACTCCTGGGGGCTTTTAAAGATAACACTAATAAGGTATTTGAGCTCTATGCCACCTTTCTGCTCAGCATCTCAAAGTTCCTTGGATGTACGTGGAAATTATTAAAGCCCTCGAAAGGGAGATGGATGTTGGTGGTTCTGCCTGGAAGATTCACAACCAGCTCAGTGGCAGGGCGAGCCCTGGTGACTTCCTCAGCCCTGCTGTCCACTGGAAAGAGGCAGTTTGTCACTTGCCCCAGATTCTGCCACAAGTCGTGTCTGGTTAAATATATGAGGGACCACATGCTAGGCACATTTTACCTTTGAAATCCAAAACGGCTATGAAAAAGTTTGATTATCCCTGATACTTATCTCTTTTGTAATGCAACTCTAATTATTATAAAAGTGGAATTTGAAAATCATGATAAAAAATGTAGGGGAACAGATTAAACAAAAAGCTACTCATTTCCTGAGACTTTGATGAGACATTTTCCTCTACTGGAAAATTTTCTCCACTGGGCCCTCTCCCAGTTCAGTTTCAGTCAATAATTCACTTCTCCACCGAATACTCAGCCCCCACCGTGTGCGAAGCACAGTGTGTGGAATACAAAGGCCACACTCGTGTTTTGTCCCTGCGAGTCCCACAGTGTGGACTGTCAAGTTAAGAGGCCACAGGTGCACTGCAGGGAAGTAACTCTGAACGCAAACCCGGCAAGGGTGGCCCGTCCTTTGAGCAGCACCCTTGCCGCACTGTTCCTGCTGCTGCCGCACTTACTTCTGTCCTAGGCAATGAGCTGACCACTTCATACGTGTCCATCTGATTTGACTCTCCCAGCAACTCTGTGAGGGAGGCATGACCTTTCTCCCCACTTTGGAGATGTGATATTGGCATAAGAAGTTTAAACACCGTGCCATGGCCACAGAGCTTGTGAGTGGGAGAGATGGCATTGGGACCCACGTCTTGATGGCTCCAAAGCCAGCGCTCTTCCCTGCGTATCTTATGGACAAACACCCGGACGGCACCAGCCTTCCCAGAAATGCACAGAACTCGGGACTGTGCCTCTCCCACCGCCTCGGCGCAGCCTCCTTGCGCAGCTGAACTCCACGTGGCCGATTTAAAATGTTCTTGGGGCAGTGGAAAAGAAAACCAGTATGCCATAAACCTTTGAAGCTGACTCGACGGTGCCAAACAGCAGATGTAACTCATTTCCCCACTAATGTTTTCAATGAATCAACCAGAGCTTACTTCCCACCCCCTCTGATCTCTACTCAAACAAACGTCACCTCCTCAGTGAGGTCTTCCCTGACCACTAGATGTAAAGTCCTAGCCGTGGCCTGCCCGCCCCTTTCCAGTCTGTCCTGCTCACCCTGCTTCGTTCTTCATCGCACTTAAACCCACCCAAGGTTCCACATTACTGTTGTCCTTCTCTTCCCGGCAGATGGAAAGCTCTACGAAAGCACAGGCTTTGTTTCGTACGTTGTTGTGTTTCTGGTACTAGACATGCCTGGCCCATGTTACATGTGATCTATTAAATGAACAGATACATCGCTGAAATCGTAAAGTGAACACGCTGCTGCATGCAGTGCAGAGACAGTAGGTGTGCAGTACCAGGTTGGTCGCTATGGTGCTACTGCCCTTCGTGATTGGGCCATCAACGCTGTCACATCACGCGTGGGCTCTGCCCTCTCACCGCAAGCGCCTCGCAGCTCCTGCTGCGCGTTTGCCCATCACCTGCCGTGCCCTGGGGTTTCCTGGCCTTGGAATCCCACTCAACCCATCCGTAGTCAGGGCTCAGCTTAAATGCCAGCTCTTCCCTGAATCCAACCCATCCCTGTCCTCTGCCTTCAAAAGAATGGCTCTTCTCTCCGTAGCACAGCGCTTTCCTGCTCCTCCATTAAATCACTGATTTCATGTTGCCTTGCAGACATTTCTGTTGTTCTCCCAACCACCTCCAGGACAAGATCTTGTGCCTTATCCAGTTTCCTGTTCTCACAGGGCAAGCAGAGTTCTTTGCCTAGTAGGCATGTAATAAAATGAACGCGTGGCAGAGAGCAGGCGGTGCAAGCTTCCCTGGAGTGGGGGATCAGTGTGCCAGGCTCAGGGCCACGGCAGGATGCTCTGACAGGGAACGTTTGGAGTTCAATGAAATGTTACTTAACCAAATTGCCTTTAAATCTTGTCTTCTTTCTAGACACAGTGAAAAAGGTAAGTCCCGTTGGTCTATTGTTGGGCAGTATTTTTTGTGGGAGTAGAGTCCAGATTCGAAGGCAAGAGCTGAACTGGCATTGACAGGTATCCAGTGTTCATTTGTGCTACGCACACTCTGAGGTACCAAGCGACCTGAGTACATTTGCAAGTAAATGTCAGACACATGGTAACTACGCCAGTATTCCCAGGATCCTTCTACTAATGACCCGACAACAATGACGCAGGCTGCGGCTCCGAGCTTCAGGGCGCATCGCTGCTGCCTCACATGGACCCGCGCGGAGGGTGTTTATTCCCACCGTTGTTATTAGTACCCGCCTCCCAGGAGTATTCCAAGTGGCAAAAGAGACCACTAATGTGAAATATAGACAGCTCCGTGAAACGGAGAGCAGCAGACGTTGGTACAGAGGAGAAGGAGGATGGTGACTAATTTGCTATGACCAGGGACACACGCTGTTCACTGAGGAAGTGGGCCTGAGGCCGTCTAGGTCACATGTTTCCCTGCCTTGGACTCTCAAACGATGCGCTAATTAGTATTATGTTAAGTCGCTATAGACAACATGAATAAGTTTTGGGGGTTAGGATGTGGACTGACCTGGCCATTCACCCCACTGCGCACCGTAATCCCAAAGCCGTATTGTTCCTAAGGCATTTTCCTGTATTTTTTCTAGAATGCTGGTGTTCTCTGTCTGCACCTTCATACCAGCCCTGGGTAGAATATGAAATGCTCTAGAATATCACTCGTACAGTGCTAGAACACTGTTGACTATGGGACGGAATTCTGGATTCTGTTTCAATACAAGGAAGGGTACACGGGGCAAAGAGCTTCTCAGGTTGTGGCCACCAAGCCAGGCACAGGCCGGGAGAGATGGGGCACAGCAGAGAAAGGCATGAGACCTGAAAAAACTTAATAATGTCTTCAAACGTGACAGGAAAGTTGCAAAATTGAAATTAATAACTGTGTAATAAAATATAATGAAAACAAAGCTCATGGACTTTTTTGTTGGGATGTAGTAGGCATGGATATCTCACTGCATTTGAAAAGAACGCGCAGGTTCAGAGGCTCTCACTTCCTAAGGCTTCTCCAGCGCGCGGGAGATTGCGCACGTGCTCAGATTACAGGAGTCACTCATAGTCCAGTAATCCCAAAAGCTGAAATACCAAAACCTATAGACTGTTTCTGCACCAAAAAATATTTAATGTGGCAGGTGGGTGCATTTTAATATGTTTGATATTAGGTGTCTCATGTACACCCGTGGGCTGCGGTGTGGACAGGAGCCTGAGACCGCAAGAATGCAGGCAGGCAGCCTGTGCTTACTCAGTCAGACGCGACGAAGTTTGGATCAGGAAACACGACAGAGATAAGAAGAAAAATACAGATTTAAGGATATTTTGCTCTTTCATAAGTAAATGCCTTGGGTGCTGAGCTAAGGCCTTTCTATGGAATTCCATCCCATAGTCAACAGTGTTTCAGCACTGTTCAAGTGATATTCTAGGACATTTCATATTCCACCCAGGGCTGGTATGACGGTGCTGACAGAGAACAGCAACATTCTAGAAAAAATACAGGAAAATGCCTTAGGAACAATATGGCTTTGGGATTACGGTGCGCAGTGGGGTGAATGGCCAGGTCGGTCCCTGTCCTACCCCTCCAAACCTGTCAATGTGACCATTTTTGGAAAAGAGTCTTCAGAGATGTAATTAAGGATTTCGAGATGAGATCGTCCCAGATTATCGGGGTGGGCCCTGAATCTAATGACAGGGGTGCTGAGAAGAGACAGAAGAGGAGACAGGGAAGAGGGGGAAGCGGCCGTGTGAGTATGGGGGCAGCTCCATAGGAAACTACAGAGCAAGACGTGAAGGGGCGTCTAGGTGGGGCCCAACTCTGCTCGGCCCTCACCCCCACCTACTCCTCACACACCAGTGGCCCCCAGCACCTCCTTCTCTCCGGTCCCTGACATGAGGCTGGCACTGGAGAGGTTGTGAATATGCACAAAGCCCTGCATAAGCATGAAGGAGAAGCTCTCCAAGTTCTGAAAAGGCAGATCCTCAACCTCTCCATCTCTGTACCACTTTCTCTTCCATTCCTCCAAAACCTGGGCATACGTGAGCAAGGATCCTGGCCTCTCAGTATTATCCTTGTTCTTCCTGGCTGGGGTGGAATGGCTCAACTCAGGGTCTGTCCCAGGGCTTCTGAGCACAGCTGTGCAGGTTGCACACTGCACAAGAGCACCTGCTCAGGGGGTGGGCAGGGGCTGACACCTAGCTGTGCTCCCCTTGCCATGCTGTGCACCCTCCCCTCAGGGCAAAGGAATCCCCTTCTGTAATTTGCACAAAGGTGTAGGCTGCCCCTGGTCCCCAGTACCACACCCCCAAGGGGCTTACTGGTCTCCAGTGAGAAGTAGCACTCAGTTCTTTGCCTCCCTGAGGAAGCTCTGTCACCCAGAGCAGTCTGTATCTCCCCTTTCCTTCCTCCCGTGTCTCCACATGGGCCATGGGCCCTCCTTTCTTGCCAAAGTCAGCCTCTTGTAAACAACATTGCTACAGTAGCTATGAAATGAAGGAGGAAATACCGCTGTGGAATACTACATATTTCCTGGAGTGCAGAATTTCTCCAGCATTTGTCACAAGAAACCACAATACTAGGGAAGGTCAATAAGTGTGTGAAAAAACAAATTTGTATAAAGACATTTTCTGGGCTCTACCCCATGGAGGGCTCTGCCGGAGCTTACCTAGGTTTCTCAGTAGCTTAGAAAAACACGGACTAGTCACCTTGTACTCCACAAACTTCTGTGCTTGTTCGAATTGTGCACTGGGGGCGCGGGGAGTCCCTGCGAAGCCTCCCCACGCGCACGCTCAGTGCCACCGCAAGGCCTTTCGCCTGTGCTCCGGCCACAACCGGTGAGCTGAGCGGTTACATCGTTAGGGTCCTGTTGGTGTCAGGGCTAACGGAGTCCCGCAGGCAGTTGTAAAATTCCTTCACCCTGCCAAAACTTTACTCGGCTCATCAGCCTGCGTGAAAACTAAATTATATTAAAGAAAGAAAAAGAAAACACAAACTATTCTTGTTCCTTTTTAGGCCTTTGTCTACTTTATACTTGTTGAGGCTTGAATCCCTTTAGGTTCACCCAGATTCCCGTTAGCTGGACCCTTCCGCCAAGCCTGGCTGATGTCCCCTCGCAGGTTAACACAGTGAGCATTTCCAGCAGAGACAACAGTTCTGCCTTCTCCTTCTGACCGTCAGGAGACAGGGCGCCCCGGCTAACGGGAGACGGAAGCCTCATTCTATGTCACGTCAGCACGGTCTGCTTCGGGCTGTGACCGCCTGGCGAGTTAGTGGGACCTGTGGCTGACACAGTCCCTCCCCACCGCCGCTGCTTGAGACTCGCTGTGACGCCGGGGGAGTGGAGGTTGAGGGAACGAGTGGCCACCTGAGTTCCAATCCCATTTTGCTCCTAACTGCCCATGTGGCTTTGAACAGTTTCCTTTGAGTCTGTTTCCTTATTCACAAAATTGATTATTTGCTATTGGAGGGTTACCAAGCTCTTCGAGAATCGGATGAAAAGCCATGGCCCTCATCAAAGGAAAATTTAAATATGCCAAAGATGTTGCATATCATCTCTCAGAGCGCTCACAGTTAAGGAGCCCTGGGCTCCTTTCAGCCCCGACATTCTGTCTTTCCACGATTCTATCGTGGTGGAATGTGCACCACCAACCTCCACTCCTCACTGCACCACCAAAGACCACTCACCCAGGGCAAAACGAGACAGACTTTCTGCCTGTCCACCCCTAGGTCTGCATGTCAGAGTCACATTCGTGCCAATGAGGCATGATCAGCAATGTGCCCACCACACTCGTGAGGTCAAGCAGGCCTTGTCAAAGATCCCACCTCCCAATTCTCCTCGGATGTATCTGCCAGGCAGATCCTGTTCGCAACACCCGGGGTAGACCCACTCCACCATGGGAAAACAGATGAACACAATAGCCTTATCTCTGAGTGTAAGGTTGTATCATTCTTTCCAACAAGCTAGCAATAGATGAACAACTCAATTGTCCTGGGGGTGGGGGGTGCGGGAAGCATCCCACGTGGCAGTGAGCCTGGCTGTCACCCTGCTTGTTTTCGCTTTCATTAAACTGACATCACTTAATCATCAACAGTGTTTCCTTGTCTTTATTTGACCTTAGGGATCACCGACGGCTATCGTTTCCCGAGTGCCCTCCCTGTGCCAAACATGCGCTATCGCTAATCACGTAATGTGAACATTATTTCCATTAGACAGATGAGAGAACTGCTGGCACGATTATCTCCATGGCACAGACGCGGAAACCAAGGCTCAGCGAGGTTAAATGACTTGCCCCAACTCACACAAGTTACGGGAAGCAGAGGAGGGTGGGATTCGGGCCCGGGCCTGCCAGACCTTTCCTTTCTTACCTCCAGCCCAGAGGTCCCCAGACTTGTCTGCACAGTAGAATCCACCTGGAGATGCTCTAAAACTCCCGACACCCCGGGTACACTCCAGAAGTCACAATCTTTCGGGAAGGGACACGGAGTCAGTATTTCTTTAAGCTTCCCAGAGGATTGTGATGGGCAGACAAGTTTGGGAAGCACCACGGAAGCATCTGCAAGCATCTCCAGCTGCAAGCACTTAGAGCAAGGAATAAAAATGAAGCAAATTGAAGACAGAGCCAAGAGGAGCTGAAGAGACACACCTGAGTGAGGGAATTTGTTTTCCTTGTGGGTAATGGAAGAAAAGCGATAAGAGAAGAAACTTCCTTGATGCAAGCAAAGGCAACGCAAATAGGATACAGGTTTTTAGTGATTCCGCGTTTAAGGGATGAACTAAAATACACCAAGCACAGCTCTTCTAGTAAGCGGGTTTCCTTTTTGCTCTGCCTCTGGGAGGAGAGTGACTTTAGGTAAAGCCTATTTATGTGAGAAGCTGGTTCTTTACACCGGTAGCCACCTCTGCCCCAGCCCAGTACGCTGAGCACTCTGGGTGCGGACCCAGACTCGGGCACCTTGGGGTCCCATGGCCTTTGCAGCAGTGAAGACTGGCAGGATTATACCCGGTAGAGCATTTATGTCAGTCCATTAAAAAACATATTCAAATGCACTAAAACCTGGAGATCCGTTGGCAAAACCCCAGTCCCCTACTAGGCTAGAAAACAGTTGTGATATTACCTTGGGGGCCCTCAGTGTGAAGATTTTGATGGAACAGTTAAGCATATGGAGGAATTACTACTTTTAGTTGGAATGTAAGTAGGGTTTTAGTTGAGTGGAACATTATTGCTTATGTTTTGGCTAAAGTTCAAGAAAGAATAATTAGCAAATGATTTGGTGGCAGTCATGCTCATACTTATTGGAGTTAATAGTGTGTTTTACGTAACATGTGTTGTCTATAGTGTTCACCACTGGATAGAAGTACTTGAATTTCCAAAGCAAACCTACATATCAAAGTCTTATATTCTCGTTAGTTAAATTCCTGTACTTAGAGCTGATATTCTTCTGCCTCAGAAAAATATAGGAGCTAATGGGGAATTAAATCCACAATTCACTGATTATCTATTGGCTTTATTTTCCTCTTTCGTATTTAACAGTAGCATCTTTGTAAGTCAGATACAACTAGATGGAAAACATTCAGTCAACCCTATGTCTATGAATTGGGACAGGGATCTGGGAAAACCAAACTTGTTGTTGTGGACTATGAAGATGGCCCCAGGAAAATTAAACTCACTTCAGAAAAAATGTGGGCTAAGAATGATTTTCTGTCTATTCTGTCCCACTCGCCTGTTGTGGCCTATCCTTGTTCCATTAAATATACGTTGTTTTTAATAACAAAGATCTCTCAAAAAACCCTGAATTCTTGTGGTTTCATAGTGGAAATCACTTCTTGTGTTCTATTTGTAATTTTCCAAAATGTTGTAAAGCCAAAGTCATTGCGGTTGAGAGCATTTTGAGTTTTTCCCTCCATCCATTTGCAGACAAAACTTGTCACTTCTCATGTTGAATTCAATGGCAGCATTCATGGATGATGGGACTTGTATGCTACGGTTTTGGGGTTAAGAAAAGAGGGACCCCGTTTGGAATCTGTTGTGAGGAATGTCCAACTGGAGAGCATGTTTGTGGAATCTCGCCTTAGGGATCTTTGCTGCTAGGCAACTGAAATTGGATGAAAAGTCCTTGGAAATCTTACCCGTTGGAATAGGAATGGTTCACTAGTATAAGTAAACATAATTCCAAGATTCTAAAGTCCAAATGAAACAATAAATTTGTTACTGGCTAGGAAATAGCAAAAGGCTGCACTGTAAGCACTGTTTTCTTCTTTGGACAGTGGAAAGTTGAGCTAATAAAAAACAAGTTGTTTTTAGGGAAACTGCCGATTTGCATCTGCCTCTGTGAGCCTCTTTTGTGCGCATCTTGTGTTTAAGATGCAACACACATCTGTCCTCCCTTTTAATATGCAGATCCCGACGATGTGCTCAGGCGTAATGTTAATTCACAGATCTCTCTCTCACCCCGAGCACAGTCCCAGGCATTCAGTAAGCACTGAATACACACGTGTTGGATGAAGGAAGGAATATTGGCATTTAGAGACGAATTTAAGCATTCTCATGAAAAGCCAAGATGGGAGCTGGAGTCAGTGTAAAGACGCTGGGGCCCCGGCTGTAGCCAGGCCCGCTGCACACGGAGGGAGGCCCCGGGGGGATCACTGTCTGGGTGGCTAAGCCCCAGCTCTTGTTGCAGAACCCAGAGCTGGCCTCTCAGTCCCTGAGGTCTCCTGGCAGTTCCCAGCCAGGCCAGGCCTCATCTTTGGAAATTTTTCTTGCAACCTAAGAAGATTCTGGTCACTGTGCTCATGGTCTCCACTCCCATGACGTGTGTGCAAGTGCACGTACTTCCGTCTACACAGGCAAAATAAAAACCTTGATAACATGGACATTTCTAGGAAAAGTTACCTCCTTTTCTTCATTGGCTTTTCTTTCCCCTGTCAGTAATGAAAGGTTGGGAATGATGCAATGAGAAGCCGGGGAGCGGGCGCCCATTCTACAGCTCTTTATTTTGCCTGTTTGATACTGTGTGTGGGAACTTTTAAATACCAATTCGACTCTCCACGCAGGGTTATTTAAGATGATATAAAGTAAAATTTGGCTTAGTCTTCATAAAATTTTTCAAAAAATCTTTTGAATAGCAATTTCTCCTACTCGATAATATTCTCCTCACCCATGATCAACTGGGAAACACTATAAACGGCGTATTCAGGTTCCTTCCCAGCCGTGAAAGCTGATAGTCGTGGCCATCTGAAAGCTAGGTCTATTTCTAGGACGACGGATCCTTTAGTGGATTTTTAAATTTGTATTAATTTTATGAATGATATCTTTTTAGAAAATATATCTGAGTATAGTACTTGAACTTGTATTAAAAAAGTTTAGATAATAAAAGGCATGTGGATTTTTTTCTAGTTTTGCAACCT
>NW_012148063.1:3631417-3633911 GCF_000956105.1 Propithecus coquereli | reverse complement strand
CACAGACTACAGCATTCCAAGCACTTTAATTTTTGACAGAGCCAAAACAAATGAAAGAATGATAAAAAATATTCTTTTGAGTGTAAAGAGTGTCCATATTTGAGTTTTTGTATTTTTTTTTTCCCCTGCAGGTATTGTGAACACTGATAATTTCCAAAACACAAATCCTGGTCTGGATACTTGCAGCGAACTTTTATAATCTCTGCCTGAATAAGAAGCTAACAAGAAATGTACTTATAAAGTATGTTTATGATACAATGTAATAAGCCAGCTCATTCTCAGTTCCTTACTCTCCCACAAGGCTTCTGGTCTACCACCTAGGTAACTGCTGCTGTAGTAACAGGACAGGAAGGCTGGGGTGACACACTGGGAAGACTATATTGAACCCTCGATTTTCTTAAAGGTACATTTAAGCTTTTCTTTTTTTAAATGAAAGCTTAAGACTTTCAGTGTTTGAGAATGTCCAAGGAGATACCAAATAATAATGGACTGAAGCCACCAGCCAAGTACTACACAGTCTACACAGATTGTGTTCAAGAGAAGAGCCTTGGTTTACTAAAGCTATGGTTCTAGTAATCTGTAGGTCCAACACAATCTGCCTTTCTCCCCCTGAAGGGTTTCCTTGCAGTCTGTCCTTTCCATCCCTGGTAATGGATGATGCTACAGATGGAATTTGTTGCCACTGATATCCCAATCAATTCTGGTCCTGTGGAAGTGTGTATCTTTTATAGTCCTTTAGTGGATTTTTAAATTTGTATTAATTTTATGAATGATATCTTTTTAGAAAATATATCTGAGTACAGTACTTGAACTTGTATTAAAAAAGTTTAGATAATAAAAGGCATGTGGATTTTTTTCTAGTTTGCAACCTTCTTTCCTACATCGTTGACAATAATGGGCCTTGATCTGTACCTTATTGGATTGAAAACAATGTTATTTTTGCAGTAATATAAGAAAGTATGAAAATGGACTTCATTTTATTTCCTTACAGCTCACAGGTAGGATCTTTTCTTATGTTATTTTAAAAAATGTTTTGAAAGAGTTGTGTGCCTCAGAAAAAATAAGGGGAGTAAACATTTCTCATAGCTATTAAAAGGTGCAATGAATAGCTATAAAACAGTAACTATGAGCCAATCTAAACACGGTGCCAGGCAGCCCCTCTCTTTGTAATCTTTAAGCAGTCCTATGAGAAAAAGCCCAGCTATAAAATGGTTGGATTTGATGCCACCACCATAGTGTGGAATATTCCTCAATTTTGATAAACAGATGCAGAAATGGTGGATTTCGGGAAGTCACTAATAATGAATGGAAAGAGGCTTTCTTCTAAAGCATCAAACTTCACTACTTTCTTGACTGCTTAGTCTTAAATCGTTTAGGACACAAATTACTTTGCATAAAAGTAACCATCAATGTTGCAATTCCTTTGTGGAGGCCATTCTGAAATAGATTTCCCCTCCTCTATGAAGAATTTATTATCCACAAAGAAATTGCTCACGACCACCCATCTCATCTGAATGAATTCTCTGTACTGGAACTCAAGTGAGAGGCCAGCATTTACTTACAAAACCAAACAACGCACATTGAGGATTCTTTCTAATTGTGTAAATACCAAATAGCTTCAGTTTGTCAAAGTCACCTGATACTGTTTTAAAAACCAGCTCGAAATGTTTAAAGTCCCTAGAGAGCAGTGACTTTTGAAAGCTTTCCTTTGCCACTGACTGAAGGCAGGGATAGGATGTGGACTGTTAAATATTCATGCCAATTCACAAAGAAAGCTCGTCCAGATGCTCGGGCAGAGGGGAGAAGGGGCTTCTGAAAAGGGAATTCATCCAGGGAACAAAAGCGTCAACCTCTGCCCTTGTTAGGGTGCCTTGGGATTTTCAAAAGATAACTCCTCTAGCAGATGGGCCCTCGGCATGCACCTGACCACTGCGAAAGCACCTCCAGCCAAGTGCCGACTGCACACCCCCCCGGTGCCGAAGGTAGGATCCTATTTTTAGGTTTGGTTGCTATTCTATTTTCTCCTCCCACCCCATCTACTGGAGAGAACCTCAGAACCTTCTATTTGGTTTTTTTCCAATTTAAGAGTTCCCAAATCATTTGCTCATATGTGCACTAGAATGTCCAGGTTAATCCCAAATCCATGTTGTTCCTTTTGGGGCGTGTGTGTGTGTCGGGCGGGGACTGGAGAAGGTTGGAAGGTGGGAGCTAGAGGGGTGGCTGCCAATTGCAGGTTTAGTACAAAAAAATAGAAGGAAAAGGATCTTTTCTTATTGCCATATCAAATTTAGCAAAAGTGCCAAGCAAGGTCTAAGTTTTCTACATAGCCTCACGTGTTTGGATTTCTTTGGAGCCGTTTGATTTCTTACTACAATATGCTGGAAGACATAACACAGTACTCCTACACACTGGGCAGACAGTCAAACAGAAAGATGCTTTTGAAAAGCCTATAGCTGCCACTATATTACACACAGCCTTCTCCACTTGTCTACTT
>NW_012148063.1:3597130-3627922 GCF_000956105.1 Propithecus coquereli | reverse complement strand
GGGGAACAAAAAGAAAAAGACACAAATTCACTCAGATTATGGGGTGAATGCGTGTAAGACTGCTCTGTAAACACATGCACATATATTAACACAGACTAAATGTGTGTGTTTCTTTGTTGCCAAGTAAGAGAAATAAATGTTTCTGTCTTGACAAATGAATTTAAAACAAACAGTAAATGAAATTTATAATGGAATTCTGGCAAGTATTTTTATGACCACGGTTTTCTGGACGATCGAGTATGTATCCTAGGTGCCTGCCGGCATTGCGACCAGTGCACGTGAAACGATTCGTCCCTGGGGAAGGTGGGTATTAAAGAGTAAAAATGAAAGAAACACACAGAGACAGGGAGATAATGGGCACAACAGCTTCTGTTTGGAAAGCGCTTTAGTTTTCAAAGCTTTTTGCATTACGAGCGCTCGGGTCCGTAGAGTAAGGGAGCCAGCTTCCACTCGAGGAGGTCGCTGGGGCGACAGAGCTCAGGCGACTTGCCCAGTGTTACGCGGGCGAGTCCCACGCTGGAAATGACAACCAGGTCCTCTGCTTCCCAGGCTGGTGCTTGCATTTTTTTTTTTTTTTTTACACACTATCGCTTGCTCCTAACACTGCATATTGGTGAATTCATTATCTCTATTATTATTTATCTCTTCTGCACAGTGTTGTTACTACTATTGACCCTCATATATTAAGTGCTTTATAAAGAATTGAAAAGTAGACATAACAGAACATGATGACTGCAGCTCGAATGATACATGATTGATGTCTCTGAGCCATCAGGACTTGCGAAATAGATATAACTATCTCCACAAAGAAAGAAACTGAGGTTCAGAGAAGTGCCTTGCCCAGGGTCACATGGCACACAGCAGAGCCTGCGGGCTTTTACCCCGCTCCCCACGCCCCCATCCCTGCTTTTACTGCAGGTTTTGTTTCAGTGAACACCGGACCACCAAGCAGAGGCTTCTGCGTGTGCTACGGAGCTCCATTTCCAGGTGTCAGACCCAACGCAAGCTGCTGCATCTACAGCCTCATCTCAAGAAAAGAAACTCAGCTGTTTCAGAGACCCACGGCTGAGAGGACACCACAGATGGCTTATTCCAAACTCCATAAACAGCTGGAGGTTTGGGGAAGAAATGCATTCTCATGCAGTCAGGGGTCACGCTTTGTAAGCAGTTGCCAGTGTGCCGCATAATCTCCTATCATATCGGCTCTAATTTCATAGTAAATAAAGAGTAGGAGGCCAGACTCGCACTTTTCAATGGGAACATGGTGCAAAGGATAAGACTTTTTTCTTCTTTGAAATAAATCTGAGCAGTAGCAGGGCCTGGAGGTAGAAAGTTTTAGAATCAGTTTTCTGCAGCTCAAGTTGCCATAAGCAATGCGTCTGCTACCACCGTCCTTTACTTGGAAATGCACAGTTACGGTTGTTCTTTCGTAAAATGGACACAATTTGGGCAAATGGAAATGCAGGTGCTCCTTACACAGATGTCACCGGCTGGGAGTCTAGTGGTGCCTGGTAATTTACGTTGCTCACTTAATCTAGCCAAACAGCCCTGTAATTGATATATTCATTAATCCCACAACACAGATGAGAGAACTGACGTTCAAAGAGGTGAAACAACCTAGTCTAGAGGACATACCTAGGAAGCGGCAGAAATTGGATTGCAAGCTAAGTGCCTTTCCTCGAAAAGGCTGCTTCCCCCCACATACCCGACAACCAGACGTCTGAGCAGCCTCCCACACCCTGGCCCACCAACCCCGTTCCTGATGAGGGCCCAGCAGTGCCCAGGATTGCAGGGAGGCCCCATTGCTTCTGAAACAGCCACTTCCTTACCCGCAGAGACCCGGCTACAGGAATAGCGGCAGGTTTCCAGGTCAACTGTAAGAGATGGCAGAAGGGGGAGAGAGTAGGGGCCAGGCGAGGAGTGGCTCCTCGGAGAAATGAGCAGGGGGTGCTAACTGAGTGAAGAAAGAGAAATGGAGTTGACTTCAGTTCTAATGTAGAGGCTCCTGTGGTCTGGTTAACATTCCCCCCATGCAAGTTAATTTTCAAATGACTGATTAGCAACCTGTAAACCGAGTACAGGCTTGAGAATCACTTCTGAATTACAGTTGGGAAAGAGAAAGCGGGGAGAACAACATGGAGAGACAGAACCTACAGAGGGGCTCTGACCCCCTTTTAAATCATCTCCTGCATCCCCCTCTCCCCACAAGTAAACCGCCTATCCCAGCTGCCAATAATCAGCAACGCTGACGACTGGAAGCCTGACGTCATCCTCTTCCCCTGTTCTCCACAAAAGATGAAGGTGTGTGATTAAGAAGCCAGGGGACAGAAAGTCTACACGGGGGTGATCTGTCTCAGCACTAAAGCTATCAGATCAATTATCAGTGGGCTAATTAGGAAGGTGATGGATCAATACCAAGGAAACTCGGCGTGTCTGAGGGCCTTTCCAAAAGACGTTCCGCTCCAAGCCTCAGCCAGCCCGTCCTGCCATGTGGAAGCGAAGGCGCCAGTTACTGACGGGTGCCAGAGCCCAATCTGTCTCGTCCAGCTGATCACACTGGCCAGCCCATATGGGAGCAGGATGGCTGGCACAGAGCTGACAGTATCAGTGTGTGCCGACACGTTCTAACATAATTTGCTAAATGTTTTATTGTTCTGCAGTTAAAAACCTACTTAGAATGTGTGGAACTACATCCCATTAGATTAGAACAATATGAAGTCATGTCTTTCCAAGTACCAAGTGTAAGAATAGTTAAAATAACATACAGGCAAGCATTTCCTATTAGGGAAGTTTATTACTATGATGGGGTATACCCAGGGCTCTGCTATTAAATTGAGATCATGTGTCCTGCTGGTGTCCGCACGTGTATCATGCATGCAATCCTTGAGAGTCCCCAAAGACGCTACTTAATTCCACCATCATGGAAAGAGGGATCGTATCAGCTAAACCGGGTCTCAGGAAGTGCAGGGCACAGACCTCTCATTTTAAATATTAGAAAACGGAAGCTCAGTGGTTCCACACAGGCTCAGGCACACACAGTGATTGAGAATCTAGGTGATGCTCTGACTCTTGGTCCTACAATGCCCCCTGTTCATTCAATTCAAATATCTCAGATAATATATCCAAAAAAATTCTGTCACTTGGCATGAATGATCCACATATAATGTGGACTTTGGGACCATGTTGGATGGAGCTGTTTCCACATATGTTGGACTCCAGCGTTGTGAGCTAGTGAGGGGGAGGCACAGGGGCCCGGGGCGCAGGGTGCCAGGGCCTGGCACATCCCTCCCGCAAGGCCACTGATGCAGGGGCAGTTGGGCACACTGGTTAAAGCATGTGCTCTCGAGCAGATGCACCAGATTTGCATCTTCGGATTTGTTCTTCATCAGGTGTGTGCCCCTTGGGCAAGTTCCTTAGCCACTCTGAGTTCCCTCGGCCGTAAAATGGAGATTAACACACAGTGCTGAGGCTAACCATGGGGATGAAGGGAGAGGCTGGCTGTGCGGGAGCGTCCGTCACAGAGGTGGCGGGATGGGTAGCCATACCTCCTCTGCCAGCCCTGTTCTCAGGCAGTCCTGGGGACGAGGGGACAGCAGAGATGCTCACTGATGCCTGGAGGTACAGGAGCAAGGCTGAGGTTTGCCATTCCCTCTGCCTGGGACGCTGCGCCCTCTCTGCTCCACCCTGATAGGGCTCGGTCAGCCACTGCAACACTCTGCTTGAGGGCCTTCTCCTCTGCAAGTCCTTGCCAGTGGCTGACGCTGCCCATGTGCCAGCTTCCCTCGGTCCATGCCTCTGGGAGTGCCCTATTCACATCCCATTCTTCCCCCTTGACTGCGAGCTCCTCTGTGATTGACCGAAAAAGTGAACGAGAGAGGCCACCACCCTGTCACCTTCTTAAGGATCCGGTATCAGCGACTGTACTGACCACATGCTCTACCCGTCCCTGGCCAGCAGAGTCTCCATCCTGTCCCCAGCCACAACAACCAAACGAGCTTCCTCCTTCCCCCCTCACCTCCCAACATTCTCCCTCTCTCTCTGGGCCATTACTGCTTGGATGAGAGAATCACCACAAGCAACTAGGAATCAGTACACATATTTAAAAAAAAAAAAAAATGTCACGCTCATGCCTTTGTCCAGGTACAGGGAAAAAACCCAAAGGATTTCTGCGAACCAGCTCACAGAACGCCATACCCAGTTGTTTTTGGCTATACGTAACCTGACAATTCTGCACTCTGACACCCTGAACTTTGGAGTGGGAGTTGGGAGAAAGGATAAAAAGCTATAAGAGAAAGAGGAAAAGAATGGGTTATCAAAGGCGCCATTCCGTAACCTTACAACAGCCCACCGTGCTCATAGGATGGGGAAACCAGACCGCAGGCTCCGTGAGGGCAAAGCCAGTGTCTGAATTCGCTTTGGTAACATCCAAGTCCTGGGCATGGGGCTTAGTGGCCATTCGGCGTCGAATGAAGGACTGAAGGGATGAAAGTGCAGTATCACTAAATAGCTGTCCTGGAAGACAGAAGTCTACCCGCCGAGCCAGTCATCATTTCAGACCGTTTGTGTACAGCCCTGCGACATCCATCCCATCGGCAGTGGAATCGCCTCGACTGCTTGGAGGCCTTCAGACTGGGGCTGATAAGTACGGATGAATTTTACATGAGAGTTTACTTTAGACAACTCTCCTTCTGGCTTAAAGGTTAAAAGGTTTGCTTTAGGTTTCCCAGAACAGATACTGTAAGATTAATGTGTGGCAGGTCACATGATGTGCTGCCCTCATTTTTAAATTTGGCATGTTCAAACTATCATTTAATAGGATGTACTCTTCCCTTCCTCCAGGCTAGGTTGAAAACTATCAACATTTTTTTTTTTTAGTAGAATTGAACCCATCAGACAAAAATTTTTTAATAATTTTAAAGGTTAACTTTAAAAGACTTTTAGTATTTCTTATATGCATGCCATCTTTATGCATAAAGTATGTTCTAGAAACTCAGCATGTTAATTAAGTCTTATTTTTAGTGTGCTGGAAGAAGTCAGTGTTTAAAGAAATCCTATTGTGAATCTTTTTTGTAAGGCAAAGGAACCTTTTGAAAAGTGAACAATCATCCATTTTTTAAAAATTTCGATTTTCATATATCCAGTTTGCTGAAAGCAAACTCAATCTGGTGTCCTCAGCTGTCTTCACAGCTGAATTGGAGAGACTATAGGGCCACCCATTTGAGCAGATGCTATTTTTTTTTTTTTAATAGCTGCAGAAACTAATTTGCAAACTGAATTAGTGTCAGAGAACTGACACGACTTAGTCAAGGAAATGACAAGCCACTCACTTTTCTGGGATGCCAGAAAACGTAGCCCAAGGAACAGGTGACCCCTGGAATACCCAAGACAGGAATACCCAGGCACAACCCTGGGAGGAGCAAGGTTCAGAGGGCACAGGCAGCCAGAAAAGCCCCTGTGGGGACCCTACCCAACCTGCATGCCCAGGGGTCCCTCGTGGGGAGCCCAGGTACGCTTCTGCCAGATGTTACTTTGCACGCGTATCCTTTGTGTCCTTACTGACAAAAAGCATTTAAAAGTGGGATTTGGCGGTTTAAGAAACTGGCCAGGAAGGTAAGTGAGTGAAATTAAAAGAATAAAAAAAGGCATACTATCCCTCGTGTGTGTAGATTGGCATGACTAGTAAATGCCTCTGTCCCGTCTTCATGGGGTATCTGTTGTGCGTTTGTTTTCATTTAAAACAGCCTTTCTCTAATGTGCTCGTAAGATGACTGTGACAGGAACCAGGGCTCCACGTCCACAGAGTGGGCATGACGCAGTGTCAGCAAATGCAATAATCAGGGTTAAAATGACACTTAAAACCGAAGTGCAAGGAGGACTCACCTAAGGCTCCTACCATCTCTAACATACCTAATGACCATCGAGCCTGGGATTGAATCAAGTAATAACTGGGACGTCAGTGACAGACTATAGTTGAACTGCATCTCTTTTTCTTTTGTTAAAACAGAATAACAGTTTTCAGGAAGGCACAGTGTCTTATTTTAACAAGCTCACACAGTACTCCAAACATGAGCCAAATTAATGAACCACTAATAGATATTCTTTTTCTATGAACACAGCACAGTCTCAGGAACATTTATCTTGGACAGATCCAAAAGCAAAGAATAGAATGAGACGTGATTCTTTTTTAATGGGTGGCTTTCCATAAATCACATTCCTCAGAAGATTTGGCCAGGATTTGAGATAAGAAAATCTCTTCCTGTGCAGTGTTTCAGAGCTGACGTGTGCTGCATCTGGAACCCACACAGAATTTCCTCACACGCTCAAGAGGTGAAGTAGCATGGAATATCCCAGAACACACCGCACACGCAACTCTCTCAGGCATGGCGCCTGCAATCCACCAGCTGTCCAGAGCCCTATATCTTTTTATGGAAGACCTTAGACATTTGCGAGGGACACATCTCAGATACCAGAAAATCCCCAAACTGCAAATTCCATCATGGTATATAATTTCCCCCCTAAAACAGGCATGCTGTGGTGAGTAAAAAGGCTGAGTGGATGGATGCACGGATGACAGCGATCAATCAGGCTGACTCAACCAGCTAAGTGACACATGGCCAACCACCTGCCTTTCAGTCGGTGCTATTCGAATCTGTGCCTTAGCAAAACTACAGATTATTCCATGCTACGAGTTGGCTTGGAATAGCTGAAACCATAAATGTTAGAGCCAGGAATGCCGAGGTACTCAAGCATTAGTTTGCAGTTAGTTAGTTTCCTATTTTTCAAGCTGTCAGAGTCCAACATGTAGGACATGTGAACTAAGCAGCTTGGGTGGAAGCTGGGCTGGCCCAGTCCCTCGGGGGGACC
The DNA here is from genome assembly GCF_000956105.1 of Propithecus coquereli. Classification (NCBI taxonomy): domain Eukaryota; kingdom Metazoa; phylum Chordata; class Mammalia; order Primates; family Indriidae; genus Propithecus; species Propithecus coquereli. The sequence goes on along the minus strand of NW_012148063.1, from coordinate 3,621,058 downwards.
TGTATGCACCCGCTTCACAGCCTCCGAGACACAGTTTGAAAGCCACCGATCCAATACACACCACTTTCGTTTGGAAAGGCTTGCTGTAAAATGATTTTAAGCACCATCAATGAATCAGTTCACATTAGTGCAAATGCAGCTTACGCCTGGATCCACACAAGAAATCCTGGAGATTTGCTGGGATGACACCCTTTTCTTGCAAACTCAGGGGACATTTTCTTGATTCAAGTCTAAGCCCTTCAAGATTGCTGGCTGCCTTTTTGGAGCCAGATCCTTGTCAACATTGAGGATCACATTCTGGGAGACCAAAATGTTTCCCTGGGAATGAATCCCTGTCTGAAATTATAATGTGCAATGAAGGAAAGTTTGATCCACTTTGCAAACAATAATTCACGATGAAATGGCCCCTTCCATTCAGTGTTAGGTGTTGTAAAAATGGCAAGAACACAACTGGCTCTAAATAATCTCTTTTCTCTTTCTTTCCCTCCATCAATCACATACGCACTGAGAAATAGGCCACAAAAAACTGAAGGTTATAAGTACATTTATCACGTGTATATGAGTGATAAGCAAACCAGTAAAATAAACGGCCTCCTGTGTGTGCCGGTGGAAAGGCAGACAGACCCTGTACCCGGCATCGCATCCGCCATGAAGGGCCATGAAGCAGGGGAGCTACCGATGACAAGGAAGCACAGGGCTGGGTGTTCTGGCGTAAGTGGCCTGGCTGGGAGACAGGAGGACTAAGAAAACAAAATTCCAATGGGTCCCAGGACAACTTGAGCACAGCCTCGACCGCAAACTATTTATAACAAAGAGTTACACAACAAGAAAATTATATCCGTTTTGAGGCACTGCCAATCTACAAAAGTTTGCAATTCCGTTCTCTTTTTCACGTCTTCAAAAGGAACTGCTACTTACTTTTCCAACCACCTGCCACTAAACACATCCAAAGCCCGTGTCCTCTCTGGCAGTTTCGAAGAAAATATTTCTGAATCTTCGGACAGCTTTACCCTTAACCATTTTATCCTTTACCTTAAATCAATCTCAGCTTGAACTCAGCGAGCCTTTGTCACTCCGGGGCTGGGGAAGCGAAATCTGACTGGGAACCTCTCACTGCACAGAGGAGCGGTCATAGCAGGTGCCCTGCCTCAGCCGTCCTCCCCACCTGGAAGCAGCTGTCGCCAACCTCATCTCACAAATGAACTCTCAGGCTCCTACAGGTGACGTTACCCCCTTGGTTCGTCAGGTTAGCACGAGGTAAAGCTAATGTTTCAGCCTGAATCCTATTTTCTTTTCTATGATGCTTCCTCAGCAGAGAACTGTCAATCCTCCAGCAAGGGGCTGCGCCTCAGTGTGTTTGCAGGTGTTTTTGGTCTTTTAATTGCAGGTCAGATGGGGGGAAATACTTGCGAGGGTGTGCCATGAACCCGGTCTGACATCCACCACCCGCAGCTGGCTTTGAGCTGCCAGCAAAGCTCACGTGAGGAAAGGGCCTCGTTGCCAAAAATTTTGTCAAAACTTTTCGCTTTCTTTCTCTTTGGAATTATGACAAGCTAGCATTTTTTCTTTTTTTATAGCTCACTTTTGGGGACACCTCCCAGGATGCTTAGGAGTGTCACTTTGGAGGTTTATGTAGCGGTAGCTGCACTTACATGGGCACATGGCAGGGCAACCAGGCAGTGGCGCTCAGAATGACGACACTGGGGGGAGGTGACCCACTACTAGTAATAACAAAACAAAACCACGAGGTTCCAGGGGACAGGAAGATGGGCATTCATGTGCCACTACCTCATTCGCATTGTCCTTAACATAATGTATAACCATGCTTCAGGGGTCTCAAAAGTGCTGACGATAGGTACTTCAGTGGAACCAAAGGATTCATATAAATATTCTGTCTATTTGTTTAAGAAAAAGAAATGAAACTCAAGGTATAATTTAGATGTAACAGTATGTTGGGGTTTGTCTTTTTAAAAAAGTTTATATCAAGTCCCCAATTGCATTTCAAAGTGATAATTTAAAAATTATGTCAGTGGATATTGTGGCATATTCTTTATTTTTGGTTTATTCCAGCTGCGCCCAGGCCTCTAATGTGTCTGATAGTTCTTCTACTGCCCAGACAATTCTTATAGTTAAGTAACAACTAAAAATGTGGTGATGAGTATTAACTATGAAAAGATATACTCATTTTTCACTTATGTGGTCCTTTGTACTTTAAAAAAGTTTTACACTACAACTATTTAATTGGCTCTGTCAGTACAGTTAGATTTCGATTTTGTTTGGTTACATGTAAAAATGATACTGTCCACCCACCATTTTTTTTTTTTTTTAACAGCCCTAAGCTAGAGACAGAACACCCACTGTTGACAATATGCATGTTTTGGGTTGTTTTTCTAGTAAAGAGGCGAACTTTTACTGAGTCATCTCTATCTCTTTGGAAAAGTCTTCTTTGGGTACAAGGTATTTTTTTCTTGCAAAGCGAGCAACATATCTCTTAAGTAAAATAAATCCTCATTTTCTAGCACTAAATTCTAAGTCACCCATCCTCCCCCTCCAACTCAATGTGCAGCGTAATGACAGACCAGTCAGGGGAGAGAGGTGTCTCGAGTCGTTTGTTAAGTTTGGTTACAATAATCAAGTCCAAAGCTGCAGAGGATTTGTTTTAAATAATAAATTAGAAGGGCTCAAGGTCATACCTATACTAGTCATTCTCATTTATGTTCAATATGTTTTCTTGAGAGGGAGAGAAAGAGGAGGAGTTAAGGGGGGAGTCGCATTCACGAGTATCGTTCATGATGTCTGTTTCAGCCCAGGAAAGGTTCGGAATAGACCTCGGCTCGAGTCAGCGGCACTGTGCGCCAGTGGCAATGCTGACATTAAAGCTCAAATTTCTTTTAGGAAAACCATAAGGAACACTGAAACATCCTGATACATGGCCAACCCATATACATCAGGCAACTAGGGGTACAGTCGCCAAATTTAGCAAATAAAAATACATGAGAAATATTTTTTAGTGTAAGTGTATCCCAAATATTGCAAATATTAAATATTTGTTAAATATTAATGGTAATATTAAATATCCCAAATATTAAAAATTACTTGTTGCATATCTGAAATCTAAATTAACTGGGTGTCCTCTATTTTATCTAGCACCCTACTGAGGGCTGAGGGGGTGGGTACCCCAGGGACACTGCACTAGCACGATAGGTAGTGTCCACTTCTACTGCAAGATGGGGCACTCCAGAAGTGACGATGGTTTTCAGGAGGTTTATCCTTTTCTATTTATCTCTGTAAAAATACACCCTTTACAAGTTCTCTCCTTCTTTTCCTGTCGGATAGTTGTCGTGAGCTTGCGACACGCCTGGGACCGTTAGGGGTTGGAGGCGAGGATGTGACCGAAGCGCTGCCTGTGACCTCGTGCAGCTTCCACGCGGGCAGAGCCAGAATCACACCCAGTGGGCAGAAGACCCTGTACAGAAAGACAGAGGCGGGCAGAGAGGATGGGGCCGTAGGGTGGGCGCTATTAGAGGTTTCCTCTGAGACACAGAGAGCGAAACATGTGAGAGCCGGAGGAGTGTGAAAGAGCAAGAGAGGAGTGGAGAGGAGGAAGGAGAGGAAGAGCGGGAGGAAGGGGTGGTGGCTGACCTGTGCGGAGGAAGCAGCTGGGGCCTCCGTGTATAGAGAACAAAGGGCCTTCAGGCCAAGCCTGCAGCATAAAACGAGCATCCTGTGACCGCCCACAGTGTGCTTCTGGAAGGTCAGTAGTTAACGCTGTTTACAAATTGTGTTAAGAAGGTAAACCCCTGACCTGGACAGAACAGTCCCTCTTTTCCTACCAGCACTCCCATTTGGGGCGGGAGGCATGTGCGCGTGCTGGCCGGACCCACACTTTACTGTCAGGGCAACGAGGCAATCCTTGTGCCTGCCTGGGAATGTGTCAGAAATAAAGTTCCCATGGCTCTTGAATCCCGTCCCCTGTTCAAAAGGACAAGGACAAATATCTGATCGTAGGCTGTGTCAGGACAGCACTGACCAGCCCCAGGAAGCCTGCGTCAGTACCAGGCAGAGCTAATGACACCGCGCCTTTAGCTCACACCGAAGTCCTACAGAGGGACTTCACCCTTTACAACAATAAACAAACGAATTCTTAAGCATTTAAAATATATTAAATGTCCATCAACCTCTCTGAAGAGAAATTGTTTCAAAGTAATAAGAAAGAAAACATAACTCACTTCAACCTATACAGTGTGCTGTGCTTGCAGCACCCAGCAGTGCGGACGTGCAAATTAGGCCTTGCAGCCCCGCTGCCCGCCTCCCTGCCTGCGGCCTTCATTCCATCGAGCTCCCCCTGAAGGATTATAATGGGTGAAATTGATGCCTTTTCCATGCAAGGTAACCCGGACTTCTCAGTTTTGAACATATCCCTAACAAGCAGAGACCATCTCCAACGGCACAACTTTTACACCAACAATTCAGAATTGGATGTGATATTTTGGGTAACCACAATGACACAAACCTATAAGAGAGAATTATCATGCCTATAATCCTAGCACTCTGGGAGGCCGAGGAGGGATGATCACTCAAGCTCAGGAGTCCAAGACCAGCCTGGGCAGTATCAAGATCCCATCTCTATGGGAAAAAAAAAAGCAAAAAACAAAAGCCAGGCGTGGTGGTGAGTGCCTGTAGTCCCAGCTACTTGGGAGGCAGAGGCAGGAGGATCGCTTGAGCCCAGGAGTTTGGGGTTGCAGTGAGCTATGATCACGCCACTGCACTCCAGCCTGGGTGACAGAGCAAGACCCTGTCTCTAAAAAAAAAAAAAAAAAAATTAGAACCACATCAGCCCAGGTCCGAAGGGGCCTATATGCCATCGGCCCGTGGTTCAGATCCCTGAGTTGTGTCCCTAACATCCCTGAAAGTGGCCTTTGTCCAGGTGGCCTCTCCAGGGGCAGGGCCGCTCTCCATTTTCTTTTTGGACCCAGTGCCAAAGGCCAAGAAGCCCAAATTTATGCCCTCTGGTCTCAAAGGATAAATCCAATCTCTCAATTACACTACACTTATTTTAAGCCAGTGGCCTGAAAATCCCTCAAATGTTCTCCAAGGTAAGCACATTAATCTGCATTTGACATAGACAGTCCCAAAATATCTAGGTCATTCTCCTGTGGACACACTCAAGATTTGTCCCTCAATGTATGGGAACTGGAACTGATTTAATTTCAGATGTGGTCTGCTTTGTGCGGGACAGCATAACATTGACAGGGCTTGTCATGCATCTGGCTTAAATCCTTCTTCTGCTACAGAAGTCCAAGCTTTCCTTCGTCTCTGACAGCCATGCTAGTCTGTGCTGACGCTAAAGCCTCTACCCCTTCCTCACGGGTCACTACTAAATGGCATCTTATCACACACTGAGAACACTGAGGTTTTTGGGACTCAGATACAGAACTCATACAACATTTTAGTTCTCTTTTCCACCTTCATGTCACTTATAGGTTTAATTAACATGCCTGACATCCAATTCCTCATTCAAATCAGTGATCAACGAGGTGAAGGGTGCTGAGGTCAGAAATCTCCCTCTGTTCCATTTCAGCCCCTTTAAATGGACCTGTGACAACCTGCACGAGTGCATCGGGGATGAGAGGCGATGCTGCCTCATCTTCGAAGCCCACCGACACTGCCTTCCCATTGCAGACCTGCAGCCGTTGTCCTCAGCTGTCCCCACGTCCCTTGCTCCCTCTCATTCTATCTCAGTGCCCCTTTTTTCATCCGGATGAGCTTGTTTCCCTCCCTGTGACCGAGGTGGTGGCTTCTGATTTCTGCTACGCAACCCTTAAGCCACAGCCAGGTAAAGGGCGTCTCTCCCCGTGCTCCACCATGAGCCTGAGGGCCTGCAGTCCACGTGTGCAGTCCTGGGCATGACATCGGTCCGTGAACTGGCAGTAGTTTGAGCAGGGTGGGAGGTACGAGTTGGTCAGGCTACCCTGCCTGTGTCTCCAGCCTTTCTCAAGCACTTTACCGACGTCCTGATAGGTGGCAATACCTTCCTCATTCACCCACGAAATGACCCTCTTTCAAAGCTGCAATCATTTTTCTGGCAGGAATTGTTCTTAGTGAATCTCTGCCAGTTCCGTTGGGGCAGAGAATCCCTTTTTAACAGCTGACAGATCTTCTAATTAATTCTTTTCGGCATCGTGCTGGGAATGATGGCAAGTTTGTTGGCCTGTAATTCTAGGAAATTATCTCTTTCTCTGCTTGAAAATCGAAACATGTGCTCACTTCCAAGCATCAGAATCCTCTCCTGCTTGCCACAGTTTCTGCAGCAAGTCTGAGGCCACCTGGAAGTTCTAGTTCCCAGGGAAGTCATTTCTCGAGGCCAGAGCAACTTTGAGACCGCCCAGGGCCCTTGCACGACTTCCTCACCTATCTTAGAAACTCCCCCTGCTGTGGAGTTTGGGCTTTGTTACTTACTAACATAATGCCACCAGGTGGCACTTTTTTTACATAAGCCCAGCTCAGCCAGCCTTTACCTCCTGATTGGCATTTGCATTTTGCACCACTCTTTCACATTCGTCTTGAATTTTGAGTCTGCCCTTGCTGTATCTGTCCTTTCAGGTTTGGCCAGTGTGTTGGCACAAGGGCCTCGTTTCAAGTCACACATATTAGCAAGATTATACTGATGAGTTTATCATCCCCCTCAGCTCCTGCTACAGTTTCGATGTCTGCCCCTCTGAAACTCATGTTGAAATTCAATCCCCAATGTGGCAGTATTGAGGGGTGGGCCCTTTAAGAGGTGGTTGGGTAATGAGGACCCTGCCCTCGTGACCAGATTAATCCATTCATGGGTAAATGGATTAACGGGCTATCATGGGAGTGGGACTGGTGGCTTTGTAAGATGAAAAAAAGACCTGAGCTAGCACGCTCAGCCCCCTCGCCATGCGATGCCCTGCGCCACTTCAGGACTCTGCAGAGTCCCGGTCAGCAGGAAGGCGCTGGCCAGGTGTGGCCCCTCATCTTGGACTTCTCAGCCTCTATAACGGTAAGAAATAAATTCTGTTTCTTTATAAATTACCCAGTTTCAGGTATTATGTTATAAGCAGCAGTAAATGGACTAAGACTCTGACCACTGAATTTATCTTAGAACCCTTTGAAATGTGCCTTCCAAAAAACGTCATAGTAAGAGTAGTACTTTAGGCATATGTGATCAATGCCATGTATTATGCACATCCATAGACATAATAATGGGAACAACTACCTGTTACTTTACACACTACCTCTACCACGAATTCCCATCAGCACCTGGACAGAGAGGCATCATTATCCCTGGGCAGAGAGACTCAGACAGAATAAGCCTGTGCCCAAGCCAACCTATTGAGTAAGCGGCAAACAAGGACGGAAGCCTTGTGGGTGACTCCTGAATGCATGATGCTTCCTCTAGCCCACACTGTCTGGTACACTTTAAAACGTTTTTCTCTTGGTAGTGTTTTAGTCTATATGGCAAACAGAATTCTTTTATATTTTTAGGAATAAAAAAATGCCCAGATTTAGAATTATAGGTGATTTTACTTTTTCCGTACTTACCTGTATCTTACATTGTTTTCTAAAGTATACATTATTTGTACGATTCATAATAAAAATAAATATGAATATTCTGAGACCCAATTTTATCCACACAATGGGACAAAGACTCTTCTTTAACAACATTTAGCAAAAGTTTAAGAAAAATCACAAAAGGGAAGTTTCGTAAAATTGAGAAACTTTATGATTGGAATTTTATTATAAAAATAGGTCTCTGTAGCCCAGGTTGGAGTACAGTGGCTGGATCATAGCTCACTGTAACCTTGAACTCCTGTGCTCAGGTGATCCTCCTGCCTCAGCCTCGCAGGTAACTGGACTACAGGTGCATACCACCATCCCTCGCTAATTTTTTTCCCATAGAGCCGGGGGTCTTGCTATGTTGCCCAGATCAGACTTGAACTTCTGGCCTCAAGCAATCCTCCCGCCTCCACCTCCCAAAGTACTGGGATTACAGGTGTGAGCCACCACACCCAGCCCATTTGCTTATTTTTTTAAAGTGGCATCCAGTTGGGTGCATTGGGGGCAGGGTGTGGGCAGACCTGCATACACTTAGGTCTCTGTTACCTATACCCACTGGCGGTCCAGGGAGCTTATCCTGCCTACTCCCCTCTGTGCTCCCAGTCTGAACAAACCCCAAATAGATGTGGCTTTTGAGTCGACTGGCAGATGTGTCCAGGATTAGAGTCTAGCTCCTAAAGTGAGCAGTGATACTCTGTTTACCACTCCCACCCTATTCAACTCCTACATGGGAGTAATTATGACTAATGTACACGGGCATAGTGTGGACCTGGGCCCACATGCCTTAGCCGATTCATTACCCTATTAATGTGAACATGTGGGGAGTTTTTCTGATTATATTTGAACAACATATATTGATTACAGGTGCACTGTCCAAATCTCAAATGCACAAACTGGAAATATGGTTTTAAAGGAATATAGAAAAGTTTTAGGCATGCTAAAAGACCTGTCCACAGTTATATGGTTAGTTAAATGAGAGAGCTGGGATAAAACCTAAACCCTTCTTTTTAAAAACTGAATTTAATCTAAATGGTTTTTAGATAAGCTACTGAGTTAATTTAAATAGCTTAATCCTAGTCAAGGCATGTCTCAGTTCGGAAATCACATGTTTATGGTACATAGTACAAAGAGGAACACTTTTGCCAGTTGAACAGTTATGTAGATTTATGTGTATATTTCATATTTTAAAAAGTTATATAGATCAGTGGTTTGGCAGCTGGTTGAAATAATTCCGTATTTTAAAAATCTGCAGGGTGCATCTGTTAGCAGTTTTGAGTTTCTAACGCAGACTAACAATTTGGTGATAGCAAGCTGTCTTCCAATTAATGTTCCAGAGAGCGTTTTATTTCAGGATTTTTAGAAGGAGAGCCAAGATTTTCTGAGATTCAGTTTTATGAAGCATCATCATATTTTTTGCCTTTTATAAGTCTTTCACGTCTAGGGTTAATAAGCAGTATGTCCTGAAAAATGCTGTCTGACTTTCTAAAAAAGCTTAACTGAGACTCTTTAATAGGTGACCTGCATTTTAATCTTTCCCAGCCTAATAGTCACAAAAAAAATTTAAAACCACATTTATAATCACATTATATTTACATCATTCTGTTTCTCATAATTATGCAATTTCCCTCGTCTTTTGTCCTTAGCAAATTTTGAATCAAAGAGTTCAGAAATGTTCGCCCTCTCCAAGAGGTCCATTTAGTTTTCTTTAGTTTCCTCACCACTCACAGCTACCTCTCTGTAAAATCACGTCTTCTACAGTCTTCGAAAATCATGAGACTAACCTTCCTGATGAAGCTTTTCAAATGGATCCCAGCTGCCAGACAAGGAGCTCACAGAGGCCCACACACGGCGCACACACGTAGCTTCCCTTGTTCTCTTGCCCTCAGTGACCACCGCACTCGAGCCTCTAACTGGAGCAGGGCAAGGTCTTTCTCTGAATTTCTCTGGCCATTCAATTATTTGCCTGGGTGAACAAATAAATGAACAAAGCCTAAAGCCCAAATGATGGCCAACGTGTGCTCATTCTTTATAGTTTCAACATTTCCTTTTTCTACACTGTATCAAACAATGCAGAAAATGTGGAAGTCTATACTAATGCATTTTTTCATTTGAAAAGGAAAAAGAGAAAAAATTTCTTATACTCTGACACTTTCTACCTCATCTCTCATCTTATAGTTTGTGGCTTATAAATCATGATGTCTATGAGACTACGAGCTTTATGGGTAGGGGACTAAGGTCTTACTCAACCTTCTATCCACTATAAAACCAGTGTAGTGTGATGAACAGGCATCCGATAATTACTGGAGTAATGCCTAGAGGACTTGGGAAGATGTTCTTCCGTGGGTGGGAAAGAAAGAAGAGGCAGATAGTTAGAGAGAATAGGTACACATGCAAAAGGCTATTACTAGAATCGTCGCCAGCACAAGCAGGGAAATACAGAGGAAATGAGAGAGCACGACGTGTGCAGTAACCTCTCAGGATGAAACACGGGAAGCGAAGTATCTTTCTTACGTGCTGATCCAGGGAGGTCCCCACACAGGCCCCCACATGACAGCACAGTAGCTTTAAAAGGACTGGATAGGGAGACAGTGTAGGTAACTGGTCATCTGGACAGTCAAGGGTCATATTTACAGCTCTCAGCTATTGTGTGAAGCCAAATAGAGGCAGTTAAAAACTGTATCATTTTTGCCAGTTTCGCTAATGTTAAAAGTTGTTGTCTGACACCATCCACACCGGCACAGAATGGGCATTAGGTCAATTTTACTTTTTTCTGTATGTTTTCGTCACTTGAGTAGAACTAGCACGTCTACTGAAATGCGTGAAATATGTGATGGGTACTTCAGATCTACTCGCGGAATAAATGAATGGCTTCTCACCAAGTCCTAACATTTAGAACATTCTAGGACTACTTCAGGTTGCCATGGTGGAGGCCTTCTTGCATTCTGCTGTCAAAGACGCTCTGCCCCTGTATACGGATTATACAAAGCACAGACCTGCTGGCTGTATTACAAAGCTTCGGTGAGAGGGGTCTCATCAGAGACGGTGCTATTGATCAAACATCTACAGAACGTATGCTAGAACTCTCTCCAGAACAACGTCTCCTTTCATCCTCCCATTTTTGCAAGACAGACATAAAGGCAGACTCAAGTCTGAGAAACAGGCTCAGATGTGATAAGACCCAAGTCTGAGAAACAGGCTCAGGTGTGATAATAGTCTAAGGCACAAGCCGGAGCCAGGATTTGATCCCCAATTTTCCAATATACTTTCCCTCTATCCCATCTGCCTTTGAAAGTCCAGAACCTAGATGTGACAGCTGTAATGCTATTTGCGCATCTTTATTGTTAAGAAACTATTTGATTAAAATTATACACCACTGCCTTGCCCCAAGCGAGAGACATCATGGCTGAAATGCTGTTATCTGGAAGGCAGATGGAATAATGAGAATCCCACAGTTTACCACTTCCTGGCTCCCTCCCAGTGGCTCTTGCCCTCTAGAAGACTATGAAGGTGATGCTGCCACCACCATTGAACACAGCCACAACCTGTGCCGCGGCCATTCTTCCGCCCTTGCTCTCAAGGATTTATTCTATGGTGCATTCACGTCCCCCCAACGCCCTCCCACTGCACAGGTTCCCTTTGGTCCTCACACCTTCGGTTCTCTCGCTCCCCTGAGGCTGCGCGAGGAAGGCTGAGCCACGTCTTCCTGCCATCTTCCTGCCGGTGCTCTTCTCTGCTGTTCCCTCCTGGCCCCGCCTACCATATCTGCCCTTGTTTAATCACATCATTATCGCCAGGGGTATACCTTGCTCCCTGCTCCACCAGGCTCTCATTTCTGTATTCCACAAAAGACGTGCAATATCATTAAAAAGAGAAAAAATTTCCCACCCTAAACACAAACATACACACTCCTATAGTGTTTTCCTTTACACAGTGGAGTGGTTTTTCTCGTAAAGGAAGGAGTATGTTTATTAGGTGCTCCCTTACACTTAAATAAATATATCTAAGCCAAAGTTTTACTGTAGACAAATATTCAACCTAATTGAGCACTTATGATTATGTGATGAATATTTTCAGTTAGCCATTGCGAAGAGTGGTAATTTTAAATAGAACTTCCTTGGGGAATAGAAGGAATGTTCAGGACTTTCCAAGAAAGTGTCTTTTATAAACCACTTGCTGCCGAGTGTTTTCACCACTAAATGAACGCTGCTCAGCTGCGTCGGAGAGCTCTGATGGTCACTAACAGCCATCAGCTGAACAGAGACACCTGGACTTTGGAAACAAGTCGGAATACAACCGTACACCCATAGCCCATTTAGATTCTTGCAGAACCATCTAATCCAATGTATATGAGAGATAGGCATACAATATATACAAACACACTCTAAGGCTACATACAATGGAAAATGAAATATCCACCCAAATAATTGCATTGTAGAGCTAGGTAAGAGCTGGGGGCGGGGGAGATTGCTTCCAGAAAGGGTTACTGAGGGTGAGCAGTGATCTTTTAGGGAAAGTCCACGCTTGCTATGGTGTATGGTGTAGCTCATCTTTCAGAGTAAAAACCACGCCCTTTTCCTTTCATAGCTAATGCCGAATGTACATGTTGCCTATCATCCATTAATCTCTCCGAATATTCCACAGCATTTCCCTGTGGGCCCAGATCCCTCCCGTCCTTGGGCATCACAGTGATTCTCCCCTTCCTGCGCTCCCTCACGTGGGCCCTGTGGACCGGCAACAGCTGTGGACTGCCGCAGGCACGCACCACGAGCAGGGGCCTGGGAGGGAGGGCAGAGCGGCTCAGAAGCTGATGATCTTTAAAGAGATTGTTAAGTCTACAGCATATACGAGCCTTCAAAACAAACAAGTAAAATACTAATAGCCATGAGTACTTAGTACACAGGAGGCACTGACAAGTATTATCCCATGCGATCCCCATGGGGCCCTGTGGGGAAGGCACTACTACCAGCATTCCCGTTTTACACCAGGGAGTTTAGGGTTAGACAGTGTAAGTAACTTCCCTGAGGGCTCAGTGCTGTTATGTGGCAGATGTTGGATTGGGATCTCATCAAGCTCAAAGGCTCATGCTTTCAACCTGACATGATACCACTGCCTGTTCTACATGAAACAATCTTTGCACTTAATTTCAAGTAAAACAGACTTGCTACTGTTTTTATTCAACAAAAATAAACTTTCTTAATTACTATGGAAAAACTTCAAAGCATTTTCAAATGAAAAAGACAATTAAGCAGTGCACATTCAGAATGCTCTTTGGTGTGGAGGAAAAAGAATGGTACTTAATGTTCTACGCATGCAACAAAAAGTCAAGGCCATAGCCACATCTCTCGCATCCCTAGAAATAAAAAAGAGAACTTGGTCCCTTTAAAATCAACCAGAAAAAAAAAGAGTCAGGCTTCAGAGTTAAATGTGAATTTCTGGTTGTGTTTAGATATAAAAACTAACTTGGAAATTAAACAGATGACTTGTCTACAATAAGCATTAAATCTCAGTTATCTACAACATTGAGAAATGGGATATTTCACATAAGATAATTTTTCCGAACTACAATTGCATCTGCAACCTAAATCTAATTCAGTCTTCAGTGGCCTATTTGGACACAGTAAGATACCAGGTCTTGGCTGGTTCTCTAAGAGTTTTCTGTCTTATTTCACAATGTAAAGCCACCAGCTGTTACAGCTTGCTGCGACACTAGTCTAGTCCCTGCACTAGATGGTAGAATTTCTTGCTCTGCCAGGACACCCTGTCAGCCTCGTCTCTGTAATTATTGTGGACTAGAAAATCAAATGACCAAGATTCTTAGAACAGTGTCTGAGAGATAAGCCTGAGTCATTCTCTAGTGCAGACAGTGCACTGGCTTTCCCACACGAGGTTTGATAGACACATGTCTGCGTTCATGCTGACCCTGCCTCCCTCTGCCTGTAAACACGTGTACACCTGCAAGCTCTTGCCCACTCAAACACGCCCCACCAATACCCAGATGGCCTGACACTCCTAACAAGACCCCAGACCTGGCTGCTTGACATTTGCCTTGATTGAGTACCCTGGCCGTGACCTCCTGGCCTCCCCAACCCTCACCCCCAAAAGGCCTGGTTTTTTTAATCCTGTTTACTCCGCCAAAACAGATTTTGTCACTACGACTCTGGCTATGAGGGAGCTTCTGGTATTCATTTCCTGGTTTTCACTGGCTGTGTTTAGGAATAATGGAAGGTCCTGGACAAGTTTCTTTCTTTCTTTCTTTCGAGGCAGAGTCTCGCTCTATTTATTTATTTAGAGACAGAGTCTCGCTCTGTCGCCCCAGCTAGAGTGCAGTGGTGTCATCGTAGTTTACAGCAACCTCAAACTCCCGGGCTCAGGTGATCCTCTTGCCTCAGCCTCCAGAGTAGCTGGGACTACAGATGCACAACAACACTCTTGGCTAATGTTTTTTATTTTTAGTGGAGACGGGGGTCTTGCTCTTCCTTAGGCTGCTCTCCTGGACAAATAACTTTAAGTAAGTCAGGTTTCCTTATAAGTACCTTATTATTTGGATGGTTTTGGAACCAAATCATTAGTTGGTTTTGTTCTGAAGTGCTTATCACAATGGACTCGCTGACGGTCTCCCTGAAGGCACTGCCGTGATACCAGCAGAGCAGGTAGCAGGCACTGCAGTGCCTGAGTCAGTGAACCACAGCTGCTCACGGCTGTCTCCTCACGTAGAAGCACCACACTGAGCAAAATGGTCCAAAGCGAAGCTGGAGAGAATATAACTTAGTCTGCAGACTATACATATACGACCTATGTCCTGGGTTTAAAAGGGAAGTTTTACAATGACCGTTTATGTGCGTTGCACAGATGGCTGAAATGGATCATTCCTGTCCGCTCCATGAGTGTGGGGCCATGTCTCTCTTGTTCACTGTGTCCACTGCTCCCTGTGGCACCGGGTACCTGGGAGGTCCTCAACAAATGTTTGTTGAAATAAATTTCTAACTCAAGGTTAAAAGCCATTCTGGGGTTATCAGTTACCTGACATCAATCCTCCTCAAATAAACCATTAAGTTGCTGTATCTGCATTCCACTTCCAAACTGTAGACTAACCTCGGCCACATGTGTTTACAGGGACATACACATGTCAGCCAAATTCTGACAACTCCCTGTCTCCTTCCTAATCATTCAGATTCATATGTTGTTGCACAACTTGTGTCCGTTGTATTCATCTCATTTCACTAGTTAAAAGTATGATGACTATACAATTTATTGTCCATGGAAGAATACTTTTGAGAGTGAAAAGAAGTACTATTAATAATTCCACTGGGACAATAGGCATACAATGGGGCAAACTGGGACGTATGTATGGTCATGCTAATTTTAAGTAATATAATAAAGAATCTCTGCTTACCCAAAATGAATTTCACCTATAAAACTTGGGCCTAAAACAAGTAAGACTAGAAGAGCTTTGAGGAAAAGTCAAAAGTGATAAAGGCATAGTAGTGACCCTGTTCTACTTCAGGTTTCACCATCAGAGGCACAGATGCTAAAGGGAGGAAGTCTGGCGGAGTCCAAGCACACCACTGCTTAAAGATAAAACAATTTGCACTGACTGTCAGTATAAAATGTTTGTTGGAAAATTCAATAACCAGATTTACTCCCACATAACTTTACACTTTTCTCAGTAACCAGGCAAGATTCCTGAGCCAGAATCTTTTAGCCAAAAATTTCCCTGTACAGTTCCCTCGCTGAAGTCAAATTAACAGGAAGACGAAAAGCCGGAGGACAGGACTCAACATTGTTAGTGACTGTACAAAACCTGAGTAGAAAAACATTTTCCAAAATGCACTGCTCTTTATACTCAGTGAGCCTATTCTTTCAGCCACTTTGTTCTGGGGGTATAACTCTTACCTTAGGGGAATAGATTCTAGCAAAATTCATTATACCTCAAATTTTATTGTATTTTTTCTCACTGATTTCAATTACAAAAGTGGGATTTCCTTTAGTGGAAAAATACAGTGGAAGAAGACGACTTTGCCTAATTTATCTAATATTTAGTTGGATGAACAAAGTTTTACTGCTACTGTCCCAAAGTTTTATTCTCACGTCACTAGGCATAGGATGCAACTCAGGTGCCCCAGATGAGAGACGCTAACTATTGGGGCATCCAATAGTATTGCCTGAAAGAAAGTTTGAATACAAAGCCAATGCTGTTCTATGATTCTTGCTTTTAAGAGTAAATTTCTACTCATAGGAAGTTCTGGCTTCTGCAGAGAATATTTTTTATTATACTGTATAAAACTACCTAGAGAATTCTACCATGCTTGTTTTGGAAAAGTAGAACAATGGGAAAAATGGTTAAATGATGTAAAAGATGCTGATAAAAATAAACATGCAAATTTTATGAATAAAAAGTAAATATCGAATATGATATATTCATATATATTTTTATCATAGTCTCTTGCCTACTTTTAGGCATGTATGTATGAAGAGGTGAATATATCTATGTGAATTTTAAGAAAAAATCCTCTTTACTTACAACTGATTTTATTAATATTTCTAAAAATGTCCTTTGAAATATTTTAGAATCTCAAATTTTCTACTCCTACATTCCTTAAGGAATGTAAGTGTAAAGTGAAATGAAAAAAAATCTTTTTATTTCTCTGTTAAATGATAACGAACATGAACATTCCAACCAGGTCATTTAATTTCAGTTCAACAATATTTACTTTGAAGAAGGCATGGTCACGCATTTTGCTAAGCACTGGAGACATAAGTTGCTACCAGCAATATCTGAAAACTAGCTCATAGATGTCAATAGCCAAATTAGAGACATTTGGCCTGTGTTTCCCAAATTGATAAAGGAGTCTACAATAATCAGTAGAAATTATCTAGCCAAGTAATTAAGAACAAATATCTTTGTAACAACAATTTCCAACATTAAGACTAAAAATTATTTATGTTTGCATGTGGTGGAATTCCTTCACTTGTGCTGCTACCATTGATTTGCAAAATCTCTCTCCTGATCATTCTGTCGTGAATCGTTTATTATTATTATTACTACTACTTAACATAATTTTACTTAAGAACCCACATGTAAATGGGTTCTGCAAAGATGATATCAAATATGTATCTTAACTTTAATTTCCTAACTAGATTTCACAATTCAGCTAATTCAAATTTACAGCTATTATTGGTTATATTTTGAGTTTATACTGGAGTATTGCACTGAATTGCGTTTGAATACTTTTCATGCCCCCTACCAAAGTATTACCAAAAGCTATTACAAACTTGGATCTTTTGTCATCCTTCATTCACTTTATGCCTTATTTAAAAGATACTGAATGCAAACGCCTTCAACTGAAAATTTTTAAAAGATGTTTTCTTATATATTTAAATTGGCTACCAAAACCCAAATGCCAGATTTTGAAAGTAATTTCCCAAATGTCACATGCAGCTGTCAAGGATAGCTTTAGAAAATGAGCACGATGACAAAGATAAAGCCTTGCAGGACACAGAGCACACACGGGCCTTCCAGGAGCTTTGAACTTGGTTGACGAGATAAAAGTATCTGGGGAGAAGTGGACCTACATGGCGAAAGCTGGTCAGGGCATACGTGAGTTTTAAATTCTTATAACTAAAACTTCTCTACAAATTCAATTAACCTGAAACCAATACTATACTCATTAGGAAAACTGAAAATGTTCTAGACTAAAAGAACTCACTGCGTAGGTATCGGTCATATAAATGAACACTGTAACGAACATTACGTTCCTTTAGTTTGTCAAACTTAAATTGATAGTCTTGAATAGAAACAGATTCTACGTTTTATAATCAACCAACTGTCCTCTTTCTAAAATCTTTGTAACTAAGAACATGGCAGAAGCGAAATCAGATGGAGAGGATGGTTGCATGTCTGAGAGCTGAGAGAAAATAAAAATAGCTTTAAACATAATTTGGTTGATAAAATATTTTTCAACAACGGATTTCCATTCTTTAACTTGATAGAACTCATTACAAAAATCTGTGTATAGTCAGTAGATAAATGCAGACTTCTGACCCACACAGGATTCTGTAGTCCCTGCATGCTTTTCTAGGTTGTTAAATTTAACGCCTAACATGAATTCATTTATCTCATGCTGAAATCTACAAACTTGAGAAGGGAACCTAAATGTTTCTGAAGGGATCAAAGTGCACGCTATTTTAATTAGCAACATCAAATATTATTTTAGACAAAGTCTGAAGAAACTCGAAATCTGAAAAGAAAAATGGCAGAGCATGGGATTTGAACACAGTCTATGGGTATGAAGAAAAATTCACACCATAGATAGTGAAAAAACAGAAGACAAGCCCGCGGTAGATTTCTGTCATGGAGTTGGCTACAAACTGTCTTGATCCAAACCATGTAGAATGGATGTTAAGATCACAGGATTTATCATCAGACACGCCTAGGTTAGAAACCACCTTTTGCCCAAATTAGCTGTGTAACTTCAGCTACGTTATTTATTTTCTGTGAAGTGAAATAATAGTGCCTATTCTCATATGGTTGTTATAAGGATAAAACGGTTTATGGAAAGGGTCTAGGATAGCAAGTACTCAATATACAGAATTTATTACTGTTTACTGTTCTACAATAACACTGACAACACGACATGATCAACAATGCCACCAAAATACTCCACGACTCTGGGGATGAGGAAGATGGAGGGAGGAAAAAGAGAGTGAGCCACCAGTGGGAGGTGTCTAGAAAAGTCCAGGCAGGACAAAGCCACTGATGGAATCCCTGCACATTCCAGGACATCGAGCCACCAGCCCAGGTCCTGGCTTTACTCTACTGGGATTCTAAGGTTTCTAATTAGGGATGCGAGATATATACACAGCATGCTCAGTTAAGACTGAATTTCAGACATACTTACATTTTAAAATTATGCATTGTTTATCTGAAATTCAAATTTAACTGGGTGTCCTGTATTTTTATTTGTGAACCTGGCAACCGTGTCTCTAACACCTCTTTTCTCTCAGTCATTCACTTAAAGGGAACCTGAAGGAATTCTGCTTTATCGTCAATTCTCTGACACTGAAATGTGGTTTCTAGCAATACAACAAACAGCACCACTTATTTATAAAAGTTGTAGTAAGTTCCCCGAATTTCCAAGGATTTTTTTACCCTGTCATGTCATTTGATGCTCATTCTAAATAGCTGGCACCTTGCTTTACAGACAAGGAGGCCATGCAGAGAGACGGGCGGCCATCATTTCACAACCGTTACCGACCTAAGCCCCTGCAGCCCTCTGCCACATTACCAGATTCCACCTATCTTCCCTCAACCAAAAGGACGTATTTGAAAACGCTTTATTTTGCATTATGAAACAAAGCACGTTAAACATGCTTTTCAAATTCTCTCCTCTTCTCCCCAATTTGACATACCCGCATTCTTATTGACGGACTGGATAATCTCTCAGGGGCCTTCTGGCTCTAATTTTCTTTGATCTATGACCCACAAGAGTTGCTAAGTCCCAAGGCCAATTCGTTCAGGAATCTCAAACAGAGTTTGTGCCTCCACACTCAGCCTCGCAGCCTGCTATTATGTGCACTTCATCATGCAACACAAACTCTGCTCCACTAAAAGAACACGAAGGTCTCATGGAGCTTGTCAGCACCTGTCACTACGACCATGTAGCTTGTCACCTGCAATACCTTGCTGCATTTGGCATCAAACTCAAGGTCATCGGGGGCGGGGAGGGCTGCTCCAGCTCATTTACTTCCCAGTGACCTGCCTCACTAGAACCAGCCAACAGTTGGAGGACAAGTCTGGCTTCCCTCTGCAAAAGGCACCCTCCTCTTCCTCCACACACCTGTCTCTGCCTCTGCCTTTCCCAGCAGAGTCGAGAGTGTGAGCTCTGAGCAGTAACACCCGCAAATAATACTCTTATTGGGTATGTCTGCCTACTCCTTGCTGCTGGGTTATTTCCTGAATGGCTGCGTTTTTTTTCTCTATACTTTTCTACATGTTTATGCACAATAATGCTACCTGGTTTTGAATAAATAACACAAGATGGCAGAGGCTGTGGCTTTTATTGGTTTGATCCCATACCCAGATTAGCATACACAACATATACTGGAAAGTAAATGCTTTCCTGAAAGTCAAGTACTGGTAAAAAGATAGGGAGCCTTTAAATCTAAAGATACCCTCCCGATGCCATCTCCATGTATTTTCTAGGACATTTTCTCTTAAGAATGAGTATTAACAACAAGCAGGGTCTGGTACTCCTAAAGTCTATAGTCTTACGATCTTTTTCTCCAGATCTAGATAATAATGAAAATAAAAATGGCTATCTATTAAGTGCTGACCATGAGCCAGTCCTATCCTAAGGATCACAGCACTATTACAAGATGTTATAAACTCTCTAATCGGATAAAAAACAGGCACAGAGCAACTGAGTAACTTGCCCAAGGTCATGTGACTATGGAGAGACAGAGTAATTTGGCTTCAAGGACAGGCTCTTTACCCACACATCATGTTAATGCCCTAAATTAAAATTCTTCACTTAAAATTTTACACGTAGAATAGATCTGGGCCGAAGGAAGAGGGTAGGAGTATAAAATACAAAAAGGTAAGGTAAAATAATTATTTCTTCCTTTTGACCTGCCTTTCTGATCAAGGCTGGGGAGGTGAGAAAGGCCTGGGTGGTTAAGGAGATGACGGTGCAAAGAGCAGGATGGGGTGTTGGGACCCAAAATAGAGGGGAGAATTTAAAGGCAATTTCTGGCTTTCCTGGCCATTTTTCCTGAGATCACTCCTATCTAACATGATTCCACTAGTTAAGGAGGTAAGGATCTATCTGCAATCTGGACCAGACCCGCTGCTGCTGACAGATGCCCACTGCCTGTAAGGTAAACTGCAAGCTCGCTAGCTGGGCAGTGAAGGCCCTTCGCAACGCAAGGGCGGCCACGCTGAGCCTGTCCCTGCTCTCCATTCATGCCTTTGAGCGACTCCTGAAAATGCACTTCAGTTTCAGCAAGCTGCAGGACCCTGGTCAAGTGCCACTATCTCGAATCCCCTTCCCTAATCCACGCTTTGCCCGGCTGGTTGTCCCTGGATGCACTCCCTTAGCACACTGCTCACATCTCTATCTCGGCACCAATACTCTGCCCAGTCGTTCTCTCTGGTTACGGGTTTGCCTGCCTAACCGCACCGTGGGGCCCTCAAGGGCAGAGACCCTGCTTTCTTTTTGCATGTGCCTGGTGCTCACGTATCTGTTAAACAAACAAAGGAATGCATTCAATGTCAAGATGATATAGTCATTCAAGCCCTAATCAGGTTAGATGTTTAGTAATTTTAACATTACACAGAATATTTACCAATCTTATAGCTTCCAAGCAACTAGAAGAAATGACAATCACCCATACAAGCATAAATTTAAAAAATTAATTTTTGCCTTAAAATACTTCTATTTATATGCAGTAAATTACTGTATTAAATATTTTAAAGAAAAAAGTGAATAAATATTAATATCACAAAAGTCACAAAAGTTGATTACAGTGAATAAAAATTACTGAAAAATGACCTAAATAGTATTCTGAACTATCTCCTGAGCCTCAATGAAAGAATTAACAAAACGTATCTCACCATAATGTTACTTTGGAAAACTAAAATAAGTTAGGAAACTGATATTTTATTAATATCTCCAGTAGCTACTTACATTATAAAATGCATGGAAAACAGAAATGTAATGATCCTTTTTATCTTTAAAAAAAAAACCCTGTAACTTAGACTTATATAAAATGGATGGTAATACTGTGTCTTCGAGTAGAAGTTCCCTCTTTCTCTTAGACTGCGCTGTCTGGATAAATGGACTTAATTCAGCATTTTGAACTCACACATAACAGAACAAAACCTAATATAACTGGGGCATACATACTGAAAGGAGGCCCGCTTCCTTCTCTGACAGCTGATTTATAGAAGTTAAAATACAGTCATATATAAGAAATAGGGGTATCATACTGTACTATGTGATATTCTCTTCCAGCGTGTTTCACCCTTGGAGGGGGAGGAGAGGTATCCATATATGTGACTCATTTAAAAATCTGAATGTAGGTATTTGGGTGTTAATATGATGTATTATTCAGGGGATATCTTGGTGAACATTATTTTTAACACCCTTTGCCTAAGAAATAGCAGGCTCTTAAGTTAATAGAGAAGATATTGTAGTTTGTGACCCTCTATCTATTCTAGGGAATCCCTGCCACCCCTAAAGAAATGCCAGAGGTATATTAGACAACATGTTTGGACAATTTTTCTCCCAGTTCATATACTTATAAAAGATTATAGCAAGTTGGAACCAAAATGTCTCACTATAATTGGTTTATCCCATTTACCTAGAGGCAATGACTATATGGATAATTGCTTAGGCGTATGGAGTTTAAAAGTATATAGTGAAAATAAAAATTTTAAGTATTTACTGGTCTCACCTTTCAAGATCAAATTCACATCCATAAAAATATATGTCTATACATTTCTGTGCCAGATATTGGTTTCCCTCACTCAGAACTGATATGTGGGTAATAAATTTTGATTATATAGAATTCAAAAGTCTCAAATTTTTTAATTGGGTTGATTGAACACACATGCCTTATAAATGACATAATAGATTTCTAATATGAAAAATGCTGTAATAAATTAGAATGTTACAGAGAAATCTTGGGAAAAACACCCCTTTGTGTCTTGTGACTTTCGTTGAAACTAGGACATTAAATGCAAGGAAAAAAAGCATCAAAATGAGTCACTAAAAACAGCAACTAAAATGTGATTCTATACTCTACATAGAAAATTCTAGAGCAAATGTTGAATCAACAGTAGGAACCTCATTGAATTAATATGGGAACAACTTTAAAGAAAAAACTGGAGAAAACTTAAATCATAAAAGATTATGTACACATCTGGTTCCTTGATACAGATGTCATCGATTGAGGGTTAATTAGAGAAAACAGAATAAACTCTACTTTGATCCTCAGGGAGCATCAAGAATGGAATAAGGTCTAGGAATCCCGCTACCACATGCCAACGTGAGTTCTACTTAGAAAAAAACAGCAGCTCGAGTTTTTACTATGTGCTGGGTACTATTCTAAGTACTTTCCGCATATTAGCTTAATGGCTGCCACCACAACTCTACGAGGCAGGAACTATCATCAACCCTATTTTACAGATGTGGAGACTGAGGTGCAGAGACGGTAACCGTAAGACAACCTCAGAACTAGTGAGTGGCAGGGCCGGGACTCATATTCAGGCGATCTCTCCAGGACCCATGCCGCTGACCACTGCAAAGTACACTCTCCACGGAAGGTCAGGACGCTGGGGCTAAAGGGACCTGTACCAGCATCTAGCAAAGCACACTCACTCTATTAACGGGGCCCAATCACGCTGCGCCCTACAGGGAGCCCCTTGACTCCCGATCACCTGCTCCTCTCACAACATTCCTTTATCACCTTTGACAACCACCTTAAAAGTAACTAGGGGCATGGCACAAAGCTAGTCTGAGATTTACACATTTGTTTGACTGTCTGGCAAGGGCACCATTACAGTTTTATATAATAACAAACCAGCATTTCGTTTAGTTCTCGAATACTCCTCTGCTATCATCAGCAGATACATCCGTGGAGATAATCATACCAAATAATATTCTATGAAATATTTTACTGATATACTCAGAGAATGAAACACTATGTAATATGGACGCTATAACGGTGTAAAGGTATAAAGAGTTTTAATAAATAAAATCCCATTATTAAATAGTAGATGACAGTACTGAAAAGAATTCCTTTGACAATATTAAATGTTAAAATAATAGATGAAAAATTCTCTCCACCCCGTCTCAGATGTTGAATCTGATGAATGTTAAAGTTCCTTCAAATTCAGAGATTCAACAAATGTTTTTATGAAATCCTAATTTCTGGTGCTTTAGCTAATTCACCTAAGTACACTGGGAAGGTGTCCTGGGACTCCGCTAAACTTCCTCTTGTTATGTGGATAAACAATAAAAAATCACTCTCTTAGATGATAACAGGCAAGTGATTTTGTTAAGGAGTGGCGGGGGTCGGGCTGGGATTGGTTAAGTTCCCAGAAATCCAGATATACCAATGATGCTTATCAGCTTGTTCTAGAATAACCACCTAGCTCATTACTAGAAGACAGTACTGGGTTTCCTTTTATAGGTGCACAGTGACCTCTACTGGTGTAAATACAGAATCCCGAAATGCAATTTTCTCCATGAGTGAATTTTCAGAGGCACAACTAAGAATATTTATGCTTTTGGAATCTTTTACAATTTAATTAAAGAAATCCCCTCCTCTACTAGAATTAGA
>NW_012148063.1:3586368-3595830 GCF_000956105.1 Propithecus coquereli | reverse complement strand
AACTTACCCTTAAAATACAGAGTTTTCACTAAAATATGATCTAAAATTTTCAAAATTTTCTCACAACTTCCCACCCCCACCCCTACAGACAATAATATCTGTAGGCACTTGAGGGGCCCTGCTTCCGCAGACGTGTAAATATCTTCCCTCTCCTTTCATTTTTTGGGGCATGGAGTGGGGAAAATGATGCTTCTGCCTCAAGGGATATCCATATTAACAACTATTAAAGTGATCGCCACGTAACTCCTCCTTTTCAACCAACCTCCTTTTTATATCAGTGAAATATGTCCCAGAATCACATTGAAAAGACCCCTGGCTCTTAGTAGTGAACGGTGAAGTGAAACAGTGGAACCCCACGGTGGATCCACCACTGTCCTGCCTCCATGTTTCATACCCTCTACTCTCAGCCTACAGGACAATGCTTTACTCACATAAGGATAACATCGCAATTTTCTAAAAGTTAAACTTTAATTTCCTGAAAGAAGGCATGGCTTTTAAAATTATAAACATTAAGCCAAGAAATTCTACGTAAATACTGAAGCCTTGACAATATTCTAAAATAACATGTCCAAAAAAATAATAACATCATTTAACACTCTGCCAAGACTGGGTATAACAGAGAAAAAAACAGGAAACAACTGAAATATTTCTCAGCAGAGGAATGGAGCATCACTGAAAATTCTGCTGATATTGGGTAGAATGGAAAAACAGGAAATGTGGTCCTCAGGAGAAAACTGGTTAACTAAATTATGGTTAATCAAATAGAATATTATGCAAGCATTAAAAATTGATGATAGGCTTATGTCCACTGGAAGCATCTAGAAGGTCACACGGTTGCTTCTGCAGAAGAAGAATTAGGCCAGCTATTTATGAATTTTTTACTTCATACCTTTTGGTATTGGTTGAATTACAACGGACATGTATTTAAAATATAAAACAGACAAAAATATCATGAACTAATAAATACCATTTTGAATGGCAAGAAGAAAAAGGAAAAATAACTGTGCTGTGGACAATAGAAAAAAAAAAACAGGCATTATGTGGTCAATGTGAGAGATTTTCACAGCAAAAAATAGGATAGAGTATGTAACTTTTTAAAATTTTTTGTTAAATGAATATTTGATAAATTCATTTGTCAAAACAAACTAATGTCAATTTGAAAAACTGAAAGACTGAATTGGGTAAAGTGTCAGTTTTTCTAAAAGAAAATAAACCTTTAAATGAAAGTTAGTATGAGAGTGTTATTATGTTTTCTAAGATAATTTCTCATTTCTACAGCTATCCTCACATATTTTCTCATTTGTTTGCTTTATTGAAAGCATCACCCCAAATGCTAACACTCCAAGAATTAGCACTGAGCAAAACTGCATTCTGTCACCTGTGGAAGCTTTTGTTGCCTAATTTTCAAAATCCTTGTCAAAGGCAGAAACTAGTTAGCATAAAGAATGGGTTATCACAGGATAAATGATTTGTACAAATCCTCAAGACAGTCAATCCTCAAGATACAATGACAACTTCTGTGCTTGGGACACAATTCTCCTTGAAGGTGAAGAGCCAGTAAAAAAGTTTCAAGAACAACCACAACTCAAACATGTAACAATGCTTTTAAATGTTGATAGAATGTTAAGGCTCCAAAATGCTGTAACTGAGAGATCATTTTTTCCTTTACTTTTTAAAAGTACTGTTCAAGAACAACGAAAGCAACTATGTTACCCAGTATGAATGAAATTCCACAATGTGAATTTTCAATTTAGTAACTAGTCCAGGTGGAGAGTAACTGGAATAAGGCAACCAGGGAAAGAAAACAAAAACAGGGTGGAGCGGAAGCTGCGAACTACGTAAAGCTCGCTGCCTGACGGGGGAGACAGAGTGGAGAAGGTCTGGGCTGGAAGAACTTGCGAATTCCCCATCACTCAGCAGTCATTCATTTAAGAGTGGATTCTGCTCTGGGTGAAGACGCGTGTGCGACGGAGAGAGAGTGCATGAGGGCACTCAAGGGAGACAGAGAAGTGTAACTTTTTAAAACATCCTTGAAAAGTATCAGGAGTAGACTAATTTAAAAATGGGTAGAAGGAAGCAGAAAAGGCAGCCAGGAAAATGCAAACTCTACTTATTTTACAATATCATCTGAGGTTGACAACGTATGTTACAGATTACGTTCCCAAATTGTACGCGCGCCAAGGATGCACGCACGCATCTATGCATTTCAGGAAACAATTTTATCGGCGATGAGAATAATTTTACAATTCAGATGTTTTCGTGGTTGTAATTTTTACTGAATTAATTCACTTGATGACTTTCAAAGATTTATCAAATTGGGAAACTAAAATAGTAACATTCCTTATTTTCTAGCAAAGCTAATTATCAAATGATCAATCAATAAAGAATTTGCCCCTCATGAGTATATATCAGACTCAAAATCCTGCACCAGTTAAATTATTTGTCAATGGCAAAATTCTGTTGGAGATTTCAAAGTGAGAGGAATATTAATAACTCTCCAAAGTCCTTTAAAATTAAAATTACAAGGAACTTTAAATTAACAATTACAGTATTCTCCAAAATGGAGGCATTCAGCACCACATAAATAACAAAATGAGTTGACAGTCTGAAGATTTGAGGGTTTATCCTTTGAAGGGTTTAAAATGTTTTATATTCAGCTAAAAGCTTTCATGCTACTATGACCAAATTTAATGGAAACATCTTCATTTAAGTTTTATATCAGAGACTCCAGATGCTCTATTTTAATAACCAGTAGCATGATGCAATCTAACAACAGATCCGAAAATCAAATGATTTCTGGAAAACTGATAACTGGAAAAACTGAAAACAGACTATTGCTATAGCTAGTGAGTTGTTTTTTACTTGGTAGTAACGCTGTGTCAGGAACATTTTACTTTTTGGCAGCTATCAGGAATTTCAAAATACTGCTTTCTACTTGGAAACTTACTGATTTAAGTCTCTTATGGCCTAATCAGGTTAGCTACCAGCTTCTCATTTAAATACACAACTAAGTTGCAAACTAAAAAGCTGTATAGTCTACATTAAGTAACTATACAGTTTGATGTATAATCAATCCTCATTATAATGGAGTCTTGAAACATGGTTAGCTACAAAATGTTTTCTCCTTTCTTTTAAAAAGACATTTTTAGGCCAATGAAAAACAATCCAAATTAAAAACCAATGCAGGAGATATATAGGAAAAAAAAAAAAAAAAAGAAGAGGTTGGAACAAATCCTCCTTGCTAAAATGTGTTTCTTAGAAAGAAGACAGCCTGCACATTGGCATCTGACCCGCCTCATGTAAGGTGCCTCACTGCTGCTTCTGTCTCTTCTTAAGCAAATACGGCTCTCAGGCTTTACACACTAATTTGAATGTGGATAAATAAATAGTATCCTACTGTTGCTCTCCTCACATAGCAGACAAGAGGGTCTAGTTTAAGGAAGACAATCAGTGTTGACACATTAGAAAGAAACACTTTAGTTTTAATGTTACCATGAAACCAGAATGAAAGTAGCATGCTATATTTTATATATATATATGTTACAGTCATGGAAAATTAATATTTCTAGGTTCCATTCTTAGCTCTACTTAAAATGAATATAAATTCATTTTTCTGTTAAGTATCTGTCAGTCAAATAAAATGGTAGTAGTCCAAATTTATTCACATTTATACTAACCAAAGGTCAACAAAGCTAAAAGGAAGACAAGTGTAATAATAAAAAGGCAGGTATAAGGTTTTCTGTTTGAATTTTTACCCAGCAAGAAGTAAATTATACTTAGTAACCTATCTGTCCTCCAACCTCCCTCCCTACCCCTGCACACCTCTAAAATAGGCTAACTTCACATACTCATCTAACTTCTGAGGGTGTTTTGGAATTCTTGTTTTAATTTTTCTTTTTTAAGACTGAAAAGTTAACTAGAATTTTAAAATATAGGTTCAATGGACAGTATAATATACTGTATGGAAGACTCTGATTATTATAGGGGATTTTAAAATTAGCAGTCCAACAGATAGAGTAGAAATCATTCCACTCTAGAAATTGGTGTTAATAACACTGACATTCTTATAAAAGCGAATTTGATTTAATAAGATCTGACAGATTAAATACAAACATCGCAGGCTGGGCTGCTATGTTGATAGTATCAACCCTTTAAAGGGGGAACTGTTTGTTTTACTATGCAATAAGAATTGCTGGCACTATAAGAAATAGAGCAAAACTGGGCCCCAAACACCAGTAGATTATTTAATGGTTTTTTGGCTTTCACCTGAGAATAAAATGCCACACATAATATGGTCTTCTGGGAAATGTCCCATTAACAAAGAATCTAATATACAAGAAATGATATCTAAGAAGTTTCTTTGCTAGAATAATTCCATAGAAAATTAGAATTCTGTAATCAGTGGGTCTCAAAATTTAGTATGCATATAAGTTTCCTGGATTGTTGGTTAAAGATGCAGGTTTCCTCTACCTACTCCCAAAGCTTTCAGCTCCACTAGGTCTTGGGAGGGGCTCAGCCTGAATTTTAGGCAAATCCTTTAGGGATTCTAACACAGGCATCCATGGTCCACACTTTCTCAAACGCTGATCTTAAGGATGTGAGATATGCATTTGGGTGGTCTCTTCTGTAGAGTGGTTCCATGGGGCAGCGTGGCCTGTCCAAAAGCATGAATTACCTGCCATTTCATCATTAACCTCTAACGAAAATTTGATAAGAAAAGCTCTTGTTTTGATTAAATCCAAGTTTTACAGAAAAAAAAAGCTCTTGGTTTACAGAAGTCACTTATTAAAGTGTGTTTTTTTCCCCTACGAAAGAGATTATCCCCCAAATCACTAACTCACTGAGTAACAGCCAATTGTCCAGCATCTATTGGGATTGCTAGACAATCTATTAAAACATTAGCATCTACTGGGGCAATGAAGAGAGACATGAGAGGAAAAATAATGGGAAAAAAAAGGCAAAAGGTAATAATCTCCTTATAGTTCTGCCTGGGCCCAGCCTATGTGTCATATAGAAGTGTGCACTTCCCACACCGGAGCGCTACAGAGCAAACCCATAGTCTCCCCACCCTATTCTCTCATCCTACACACAATACCAAATTAATCTCTCCTTAAAACACCAATTCATCAAATCATTTTTCAGTTTGAGAACCTGTACTCAGTGGCTCCCCACTGTCTGCCTGAACTACAAACTACTCAGCTCCCGAAACTTAAGATTCTTTGTAACTCAGTCTCACGTAACCAATCAAACCGTATGCCTGTCACCTCACTCCTAAAGTGAACTTCCCAGCTCCAGCCAGATTTATCTCCTATTTCATCAACCTTCCAAGGGTTGGCTCTTAGGCGTATACTTTTGCTCTAGTAGGTCTCCTAGCTGGTCAGTACCCCTGCGTGGAATACCTTTCACTCTTTCTCAGCCTTTAAGGAAGCCCTTCGAGCCCTTCCCCAAGCCCATTTCCACTATAAATCTAGTCACCGTTGCATTCTTTTTCTCTTCACTTGGAGCATTTCACACCGTCACCAGGTGCTGACACTTGGCTATATTCAACCTTGTGTTTCATTACACCATTCCTTAATATCCTCTCCACTCCCTAGCAACCCTTTCCAGGTTCCTTGAAGTCAACGGCACTTAGAGAATTTCCTTTTATCTCCATCCCCACTGGGTCTCTCACTCAAACAAAGTGCTAGTATATAGAATTGGCTTTATAAATAGCTACAAAAATTTATGTATTTAATTATCATCAAATTGCATCCCAATGAATATCTATAAATTAATTAAACAAATATCTGAGTAATCATCATACATCAAGAACTAGTCCTAGGCACTTAGTGAATTCTTTGTTCTCATCGACCTTTTATGTAAGCTCTTAAAACAAACTATTGACTTTTTTTCTGCTACCAGCATCATATGAGGCTCTATAGTAGCTCCTTATTACAGATTCTGAAAGTTAATCAGAGCGTTTTCTACTTGTATAAGTTACTGGCACTGCTCTGACAGCTGAGAAGAGAAGCTAAGGCATCGCCTTCCCCCCAGACCAAAAACACGGGGTCTTGGTAATGTTTGCACAACTTTGTGAATAGACCTGGAACTACTGCCCTCTTTGACCCTCCCTGAACTCAAATTTGTTCACTGCATTTCTATGGAGATGTATAAACTATAAACGTTATGCAAATTATATACAAACATATACGAAGTAAAGGATATATTTATTAAAAAAGAAAACTGCTATCTAGGTCTACGACCACAAGTAAAAGTCACAATCCAAGTTTTGTCTTGTATAAAAAAACACAGCCAATAATCTTTATGGTGTTTTCAAACTCTAAGTTCAAGTTATTTTTAAAAACATTAAGTGGTTATTCACTTTCTTTTCAACTCTGATCTGATGCTCAATCTTTCAGAATTATGACAATATTAACTACTAACTACAACTGATATCTCTATATATTACAGAGAATATGGCTTTATAAAGTATATAGTAAATTGAACATGGCAACATGGCAATAGCATTTCATAGTACGAAGATAAACTCAGTATTTACTTATATTATCCATGAAATCTAGTTGTTTTTATTGCAACAGAAAAGTAGGGAACATCATTTTTAGGGCTATAGAACTTTTTTTTAAAAGTCTCCCAAGAAAGATCCTGACAGCTACACATGAAGACATTTCTAGGAAGAATTATGGGTGAGTTTTTGGCAAAGTGATCCAGAAGGTTTATATAACTGAACACTTGCAACTCACTGTAAATTTGCCAGCAGCAGTCAGTAGATAACCTGTTTGGTCTTTTGTTATTTTTAAAGATGGGCTGATTTATTCACAAAATTATTTGTCAGCATGTCTGCCCTAAGTAATGACGCAGATGTAAATGGCAGCTGCTGTATGAAATGCCCTACCTGAATGCTGTCTGTATTTGGAAAATACAAGCAGAGTTGCTCAGAAAAAACAAACGGCATATACAATACATAAAGGAGTGAAGAAAGAAGGGATTAGTCTGTTGAATATGTATTTATTGTAATCAAACATTCTGTTTTCTTTATCAGAAATAACATTTTAAAGATGTGTCTAAAGGTAGTTTGAAAACTTTACTGAATTATATTTGAAAAAAAAAACCCAAGATATTTTAATAAACATCTTAAAATGCAAATTACCAATGCAGAGTTTACAGTTATAAAAATATGAATCGAAATTGCCAAGCATTATAACTCCTTAATGGAAAATAACCAGAGATGACAGACTTTTAAAAAAAATTTAATATAGTAAGGGACAGGGAATTTGGAATCATAAAATTACTTTCTGGATCCCATGTTACCAGCAACTGCTGTTTTAGAATAGTGCTACAAAACAGAACTTCCTGGTAATGGGCTGTATTTGTGCCCAATTTGGTGGTCACTACCTAAATGTGGCTACTGAGCATTTAAGTGTGGATGGTGTGACTGAGGAACTGAATTTTTCATTTTTAATAAATTTAAATAGCCCTGTGATTAAGGGCTACCATCTTGGACAGTACAAACCCTGAATGACATAAGACACCATACTATAAGAGGACCACACCATTAATGTTCTGGAAACTTTAAGAAGTGAGAGAGACTAGGGCTATTCATATAGGGGGTGGGCACAATAGGAGAAAAGAAACCTAAATTTGACTTTCAAAATTTTAAAGACGTTTCCTTCAAATCCCTGGACTTGGTCAAGGAGACAAAAGAGAAAGAGAGGAAGGGAGGCAGAAATCACAGACAGAAGGAATGATTCTCTGTAGCCACATAGTAACTGCCACTTCTTAGTAGCAGCCAACATTCACTATGCAGTCTGTGTATTGTACTAAGCACTGTCCATGCATTTTCAGTTGATGCTCAAAATAAGCCTTCCAGATAGATATTTATTACCTCCATTTTTAGAGATGGGGACATTGAGGCTAAGGGAGTTAATTTGCTGAAACAAAAATGTAGCGTCTAATTGAAATCTAGCAACTAGCGCCCTTCCTTCCCCTGCGTTCCAGCTGTACCTCATGTATCCTGGCACACAGCTCATACATCACACTGAAATACAATCTGCTGGCTGTGTCCCACTGAGGCAAGTTCCTTGAAGGCAAGGACTGTGTTCTGTCAATACCCGATTATTTTTCTCAATCACCTACTACCAACAACTTTTATCTATCAAGGCATTTGAAATATAGGTATTCTTAAATAAGTATCTGCTGAATCTAGTATAAATTTGTTTACATTCCAATGATTAAACCTGTAGTAACTCTCACCCCTCATGCCTCTATATCTGAGTTTTAAACTCAAGTTTAAAGTTTAACATTTAAAATAAAGTTTTGTAAACTGTTTCAAAGAATCTAGCAAGAAACTTGGAATTCCTGTCTGATCAGATCATTTAACTTTGAGCTGTCGTTTTTTTCGCCAGCTGTCTAGTTAAAAAATGATCTCCCCTTCCTTGTCAAAAACAAGTGTCCCATAGGGCTTCTGCTAACTGCTGTCTTCGGAGAAAAAAAAATTATTACATACTTTTCTCTTCTTGCCATTAAGCCTATTTATAAAACTGCCTATTCTTCTAATCAATGTAAACATCAAAAATAAGACTCCAAATATAAGAAAATCCATGTTTGTTGGGGAAAAGAGAAATGAACTAGAGCACTGTTTCTCAAATGTCACCATGCCTATGAATCTCCTGGGGATCTTTCAAAAATGCAGATCCTGATTCAGGAAGTCTGGGATGGAGTCTAAGACTCTGAGTTTTGAACAAGTTTCCACGTGACGCTGAAATTGCTCGTCCAAGGCTTTGTGTAGCAAAGAATAAGTTTTCTAGATCTTGGTGTGTTTTTTTTTTAATTCCTCCGGTTTCTTTTTAATGTTCATTTATGCTTTCAACAAATTTTTACTAATTGTGTACTATGAGTCAGATATTTCACTAGGAGCATTAGTTAAGATCTGATCTCTGCCCTCAAGTAACTCAGTGGTTAAAAAAAAAAGTAAACATGTCAACAATTGCATTATAACTGCCAAGTACTATAACAAAGACATGCAGTGAGAAGAGAATGGCTAAACAATGAACAGGAGTCTGCACAGCGGAGAAGACTGAGGATGGCATTTCAGGCAGAAGAAAGAACAAGGCGAGCCGCAAACGCACTGGAGGAATTGCTGATGATATAAACTGCTCCAACACAGGACATTACGGGAGAGATGAGAGAGGAGCCTGGAAAGCTGAACTGTTGTAACAGCTACTTTCCAAGGCCACAATGCAGTCTGAAACCTGTGGTTTTCGCCCGCTTTAAAAGCAGGTTTACGTGGAGCCACGGGATGAGAGCTGATCAAAGAGTGCGGGCCCAAGAGACAGACACCTGCGGCTGAAAACAATTAGCCCAAGGGACAGTTCCTACTTGACTCCTGATTACCTGTTTCCATCCACAATAACTAAATAAAAAAAATATAAAGCCACTACATCTCTATTTAACCCTTCTGTTAAA
>NW_012148063.1:3571417-3585753 GCF_000956105.1 Propithecus coquereli | reverse complement strand
CACAGTGAACAGTTCAGCGTGTCAGACTAAGTAGTTTGAATTTTATTTGGTAGGTTATCACACCAGTGAAGGACTTTTGGTAGATAAGTGTGTTCAGATGTGTACTACAATGCTCATGATGACAGTACTAAAATAACAGCAGCCAACATTGGCCATTTATGCACCAGGAATTGGTCCAAGTACGTTACCTGTATTTAATCACTTACCCCTATGTCGACCTTCTAAGATTAGTATTAACATATTCATTCCCACTAGAATTTTGAAGCACCAAAAAGAAAAATGACTTGCCCTCAAATCAAACCCAGGCAATGCAGTTCCAGGGGCCATACTGTCTCTTTCTCTAGAAAAATCCTGGAAAATATACTCTGGTAAGCATTGTAGGGGATGCATTTATTAGTGTTGAGCCTGGAAGGTAGTTTTGAAGCCACTGGAGCAGTTAAGAGACAGTGATGGGCTGAATTAAGGCAAAAGCAGTGGAAACGCGAATTTGTTTTGTTTGGTGAGTAAAGAGCTAACAACTTTGTCTTTGAGGGATGTTATAAGAGCAAAAGAGAATGATTCCCCAGTCTCTAACTTGGGAGATGGAAAGAAAGGGAGTGCCAAGTAGTGAGATCAGGAAAAGAACATTTTCGGGAGAAATTTCAAAGAGGAAATATGGGGATTAAGCTCGAGATGCTTATGTGACATCCAGGTAGAAATCTTCTGTACAAAGTCGGGTAGACCTGAGCATCAGTGGTGTAGTCACTGGCCCGCTGCTCCTAAGCGGGTCGTGTGTGAATGGATGGAACCACACGGGAGGTGGTGAAAAAAAAAAAAAAAGGTTCAATGACGGGCACAGGAAAGAGTGTTTGCAAAGTCAAGGGAGTCAAGTTTCAAGAAAGTAGTCACTGTCTTTAGATGCTGCTGCGCTACCAAGTAAGAGAAGCAACGAAAATGGATGTTAGACTAAAGTCACTGGTGACTTCAGAAAGAGCAATTTCAGTACATTGGTGAGGTCAAAATCTGACTATGGTCCTCTAAGGAATAAAACGAACATGAAGAAATTGAGACAAATGAAAACACCCTTCCCAAAGATCTTGCTACTCTAAAGGAATAAAGAGACCATTAACTAGAAAAGAACCAAAGGTCAAGAGAAAGGTTTTATTTTTTAGTAAGTGTGAGAGACACACACATTAATAGGAAAACTTGATGTCAATGAAGAGGGAAAGTTTAAAAATACAGGAAAGAGAAAATATTTGATGAAGCAGTGTCTTGAGTGAAACAGGATATCAAGAAATTAGCTTAGGACCTAGGGAGTGACATGTCTTCCTAAGACTAGAGCACGGCTTCTCAGCCTCGGCACTTGTGACATTTTGAGACAGTCAGTTCCTCAGCATGGGGTGGGGCTGCCCTGTGCAGAGCAGGATGTTTGGTAGCATCCCCGACCTCTAATGCTCACTGGATGCCAGCAGTACCCTGAACTTAGTTGTGACAACCAAATATGTCTCCAGACACCGTTAAATGTCCCCTGGCAGGGAAGAAGAGGGCAAAATCACCCTGGTTGACAACCACTGGTCTTGAAGTAGAGACCAGACGACCTAAGTCAGTTTGGGGCAGCTGTCTACACACAGTACTGTTGTCCCATCTACTGGTTGCACCACAAGAAAAAGGGGAAGGTCCTTTGCTGAGAGGGGATTAAGGTGGTAAAGATGGTATACTTTGGTGAGTAGGAAAGTTTTAGAATAATTCTGTGGAGAATGAGGCAGGCACCTAACTAGAGAAAGCAAAACTGGGTATTAGAAATACTTTCCATTCTCCTAGGCTGAAAAGGCAAGTGTATTTCCCCGTAGGGGCTCTCCAGAAAACGGTACACAAAAGGAACCTGAGAATGAAGGATGCACTGAAGGACCTTATCAAAATATTCTTCCTGGCTGGGTGCGGCGGCTCACGCCTGTAATCCCAGCACTTTGGGAGGCCAAGGTGGGAGGATGGCGTGGGCCCGGGAGTCCGAGACCAGCCCCAACAATAGTGAGACACCAGCTCTACAAACAAACAAACAAACAAACAAACTAGCCGGGTATGGTGGTGGACGCCTGTAGTCCCAGCTATTCAGGAAGCTGAAGAGAGAGGATTGCTTGAGCCCGGGAGTTGGAGGCTGCAGTGAGCTATGATGACGCCACTACATTCTAGCCTGGGCAATGGAGGGAGATTCTGTCTCAAAAAAGAAAAAAAATTCTTTTCAACAGCTTAACAGGATCATCCTGAAAAGTGTTCTAACTCTTAGAAGAACCATCTTTTTGTTTGCCAAAACAAGAGTTTTAAGGGTAAAATTGAATTTATCTTATTTTACCTGAATATACAATTTTACCATAATTTTGTAAAGCCAACAGGAAGGCGTGTATATTTTACTTATCCCAAATCCTATCCACTACAAGCAACATCTTGATTTTAAGACACAAAAGCAAAATAGTCTATTTTAAATTAGGCATCACCTTTGAAAAACTGTCATATTAATTTTTATATACTGCTGGATATTAGTCCACATTAATATTTGTGCTCAGTGTATAGAAAAAACTAATATTTATACCTTTGGTCCCGAGAGCTTAATTATTGCACACTGTTAAGAAGTGACTAAAGACGTAATTAGTTGTATCTCCCTTAAATTTTACCTTCTAAGTATAGTCTTTACGTCTTAAAACCTGTTTTTAACAATCTTACAATTTCACTAAAAGGCTGAAAATATACTTGCTCACAATAAAATTTATGAGTGCAATGACACTCATAAAAGTGAAGAGGCCAGAAGTGAGACAATATTTCCAGTGGTTGTCAACATTATTACCAGGGAAAGTGATGTGGAGAAACTTATCTCACTTAAAATTATCTCCCAAAAATACCTATTAAAAAATATAAAACTTTGCCCCATAAATTTTTTTCTTTTTCCTGCATTCACAAAGTTATTGAAGGACCTTCACATGCAGCTAACAGAACTGATCCGCATCTAGCAGTATCTTCCTGAAGAACTCAAACATTATCTTGACATGAATATCTATCATATTAAAATATGCTAAAACAACAATCCCAGATGTAACAGGCAAAGATTCTCATTTGTGCTAACTAAACCTCAGAATAAGTGTATGTTCAAGAGTATGACTTTTTCCACTAGAGAGAAGCCACACACAGTTGGTTATGATCAGTCTCACTATGTCTAAACAAAACTCCCTTAGGCTCTATAACCATTTGAAGTTAGTATGGGTACTAAAAGATAAGCGCTTTAGGTATGTTTAACAATTAGCTTCCCATAAAGAAAATTCAAATTGGATTCGTTTTCAGATCTGTTATATGTACTAATCAAAGGACAAAAACTAAGCTGAAATTCCATATTCTCAAGACCAACTTGTGTGGTCTCATTCAAATGTATCTCTCACTGCAAACTGACCTGCACACTTGGGGCCTCAGATATGATGATCTAAGATAAGGGGCACTGTAGGAAAAGCCCAGCACTTTACCCGAAACCTGACCACAAAATGATATCTAGGCCTGTATCCAAGTACGTAAACACATTTACTGAAGGCAAACATGTCCATACAGCAATCACAGTCATCTCTAAAGCTGTTACATAATGTTTCTACTTCCCCCAAAGGAAACAAAAATGATTTTGAAACATGCTAAGAGGTATACAAATTAAGAAGGGAATATTAGTTAAAGAGCAGTCTAGACAAAATAATTCAATTATAGTTAACAAATCCAAGGATTCCAATACCTACTGCACATCTTAAACTACTGATAGAAAAGTAACTCTATCTATAAACTGTTACAAATTACTAAACCAAATTACTTCAGAGCCAACATTAAGCAAATCAGTTTACTAGACATGTCAATGAATTCGAACCAGTTACTTATAGAAGGACTTTCATGTGCAGCTAACAGAACTGATTTGTACCCAGTACAAAGTACTGGGTTTGAATTAATTAACTGGGTCAAGTTTCAAAGCAGAAAAATTTCTGAGACTGTTTTTATTTTTCTTAACATAAACAATATGGATTCAATCTTTAAGGATGCTTAATATTAAAAAGTCAGCAAGACAATATGCATTGATTTCTATGATCAAAAGACATTTTATTCTAATATAGTTGGATCACATCAGATACTCATCTCTGGGCCCATTATTTCACAAACCATAAAAACTTGACATAAAGCTTCACTTTTTTCATTTCAAAAAGAATCTGGATAGAGTTGGGTGCGATGGCTCACACTTTTAATACCAGTGACGTGGGAGGTTGAGGTGGAAGCATTGCTTTAGGCCAGGAGTTCAAGACCAGCCTGGACAACATAGCAAGACCCTGACTAAAAAATATAAAAATTTAGCCAGGTGTTATAGTGCACATCTGCAGTCCCAGCTATTCCGGAGGCTGAGGCAGGAGGATCACCTGAGCCCAGGAGTCTGAGGGTGCAATGAGCTATGATCGTGCCACTGCGTACCTGGAGAAAGACCCCATCTCTTAAAAAAAAAAAAAAAAAAGGAATCTGAATATATAATATGGATATATTTAGTTGCTAAACAATGCTTGCTCTTTTCTTAAACAATCTTTGTATTGG
The DNA here is from genome assembly GCF_000956105.1 of Propithecus coquereli. Classification (NCBI taxonomy): domain Eukaryota; kingdom Metazoa; phylum Chordata; class Mammalia; order Primates; family Indriidae; genus Propithecus; species Propithecus coquereli. Next base: position 3,581,178 of record NW_012148063.1, on the reverse strand, counting down.
GCTCTTACTAGTTCTGTTTTCTTTGGGAAATAATACAAGTGTACCAGTCCTGATTCATTCTTTCTGAGTTATTTTCAATTGTTTCCTTATAATAAACTTTTTCCTCCAAAGTAGTTCAATAAAAATAAATTGCCTCCTTAACATTTTTTTAAAATAAAGTTTTATTTTAGCATCTGGAAAAAAAAATTAACTGGGTTCAAAGGTCATGTCTTGGCATGTTTTTAATGATTTAAAATAATTTTATTGATGAGGTTAAAGTCAACCTAAAACAAATGGCAGAAGATGTAATTATTCCATTTAACATCTCCATTAAGGATTCCTTTGTGCCTTCCCCCCCCCAAGGTGAAAATAAGGTCAAAATGTAACTAAAGCATTATGGCATCTGTAAAATTAAGAGCTAAAGACTTTATATCACTATTTTTGTTTAAAAATATCTAAAAGTGGCTGGGCACCAGGGCTCACGCCTGTAATTCTAATATTTTGAGAAGTCGAGGAGGGAGGATCACTTGAGCCCAGGAATTCAAGACCAGCATGAGCAACACAGCGAGACCCCGTCTCTACAAAAATAGAAAAATTAGCCGGGCGTGGTGGTGCATGTCTGTAGTCCCAGCTACTCGGAGGCTGAGGCAGGAGGATTGCTTGAGCACAGGCATGTGAGGTTGCAGTGAGCTATGATCATGCCACTGAACTCTAGCCCAGGCAATAAAGACCCGTCTCAAAAATAAATAAATAAATCTAAAAGAACTCACTAAAAAATGACACTGCGAACGAAGAGGAGGACACTGGACTGTTAAGAACAGCATACAATTTAACGTGGTAAAATGCTCCATGACCAGGGATGAAGACTAGGTTTCAGATCTAACGCTAAAAATTTGACTTATGGTGGCTGCCTGGAGAAATGAGGAAAATTTTGGGTTAGCAGTAGAGTCGTGGAATAGATTGATGGTATCTACCACAACCGTGGGATTAAGAATATGTCTCTCTTGGTTAAGGGAAGGAAATGTTGGCGCACCCACATTTTTTTCACTGCTCTAGATAAAAACTAGAGATGGCAGCACAAGAAGCTAAATTCCAACACTGATGGGTATTACAATGTTAACTTTCCACAGGCTCAAGGTTTTTCTATTGTTCAAGCTAAGGAAAAAAGCACTCTAAAATATGCAAGTCTCTCCCTGGGAGCTGTAAAGGGTCTTCATTATAGATGAAAGCTAAGATCAGAAGAATTTAGGAAAGCCAGAAGCAAAGGTGTTTGGGTCGCAACAGTTATGCTACAGAGAGAAATTCCAGATTTACTGTGTTTACAGAGTGGTAGGGTGTAGGAATTATGGTGGCACAAAAGGCATTGAGAATGCTATTAACTCTCATTTACTAGGATAAGTTGCAGCATCAAAGAAGGCCGAAAGGTGTGCATAAGGCTATCTGTGTAGGAGCACCCAAGAGGTTTTCTTTCTTGGGTTAAATTCCCAAACCATACAAATGCCTGTATTAAAAAAAAAAATTTTTTTTTTCATCACTCCAAGAAATCTTCTGCTTTGCACTTCATATATGTACTCTTAATGCACGATGAGCCAAACATGTTATCTTTATTCCTGTATGTAATGGCTCACTGAAATAAAGTACTTCACCTTGCATCCATCATTTTGATACAAAGGAGTTTAGAATAGTAGTTAACAAATTATCATATCCAAGAGTATGTCCATAAAACAGCCTTCTAAAAAAAAAGTCACAAAAAGGAAAAATATTAGATGAAAGGCTTTTTCTTGTTTGAAAATTGACTATAAAACGATCAAAGGGGCCGGGCGCGGTGGCTCACGCCTGTAATCCTAGCTCTCTGGGAGGCCGAGGCCGGCGGATTGTTTGAGCTCAGGAGTTCGAGATCAGCCTGAGCAAGAGAGAGACCCCGTCTCTACTAAAATTAGAAAGAAATTAATTGGACAACTAAAAATATATAGAAAAAATTAGCCGGGCATGGTGGCGCATGCCTGTAGTCCCAGCTACTTGGGAGGCTGAGGCGGGAGGATCGCTTGAGCCCAGGAGTTTGAGGTTGCTGTGAGCTATGATGATGCCACGGCACTCTAGCCCGGGCAACACAGTGAGACTCTGTCTCAAAAAAAAAAAAAAAAAAAAAAACGATCAAAGGCCAACAATGGGCATATGCCTGTCCATTGATGCATCATTCCCACCCATCTTTCAGTCTCCTCTTGGAAGCCTCGTGCAGCCTCTATGGCCTCTTGGCAGTTTTGGACCAGCTGGTTCCAAGGAAGAAGCAAAAGGAAATCCACAAAATTAACCATAATACTGACGTTATTAAGAGCACTGGATAGGAATCTTAAAGAGCACTGTTAGGCTATATAAATCAGAAGATGAATCGATGACTCAAAAATGATTTAAAGCTAGTACATTTTTTAACCAGCTATCAGTAATATTACTGCTTTAAAAATTATAAGTGGTTCTTTTGCACGCTCTCACTCTCTACACTGAGTATACATTTAGTATTAATTTCTGGTTACTGCAGCATTTAAAGAAGTCATTTTTCTAATGAAGACTGAGTTGGCCCTGAGAAAATATATCAGGCTTCAAAGATCTAATTTCTGCTCTTTCTCTAAGTGACCTGAGGTCACCTGTGAAAATGGTTGGTTAGATATTCACTTGAACCAGAAAACCCCGCAAAAATCACGTAAATCAAGAGGCTCAAATCTTCATCTTCACTTTAAGAACACCCATGAAACTGTCCGGGCCATCAAGGGTACGCATATACAAAAAGCCACCAAGTATCTGGAAGATGTCAGCGTACGGAAATGTTGTGTACCGACAAGGTGGATGGAGCTGGTAGGTGTGCCCCTGCTGAACAGTGGGGCTAGAGACGGGGTCGGTGGCCAAAAAGAACGCTAAATTTTTTCTGCACACGCTTAGAAATGCAGACAGTGACGCTAAACTTAAGGGTTTAGATGTAGATTATGTGGTCACTGAGTACATCCAGGTGAGCAATGCAGCCAAGATGCACTGCTGTACCGACGGAGCTCAAGGCTACATTAACCCATCCATGAGCTCCCCCTGCCACAAGGACGTGATCCTTACTAAAAATAAACAAACTATTCCTAAACCAGAAGAGGAGGCTACAAAGAAAAAGATGTCCTAGAAGAAAGTTAAGAAATAAAAACCCACGGCGTAGGAATAAATTCAGGATAAAATAAATGCAAATAGAAGTAAAATTAAGATCTAATTCCTAAGAAGTTTGGTAAATAGATGTGAGACTTAAGCAGAGAAAAATACTGGTTTTAAGTTGTCATATTCCTGACAGAATATTCAAGGTATCATCATAAAAAGATAAAAAAATCTACGAGGCCTGGCAAAGGTTCTGAGGCTAAGGCATCTTACACACTTACACGTGTGTATATATACACACACATACATATATATTTCCAATTATAAATTGTATTAGATTATTAGAAACTAATTTGAAATGTTACACTAAAAATGTAAACAGTCCAGAAACAAAAGTGAAGCCAGACTACTCACTGAGCAACAGAAAAAATATTTAACGTGAAAATTCAACCGGGCTCAACTACTCCCATCCAGAATAGGTGCTCTGTTCAAGGTGTCTGAGTAGGTATTTGACAACCAATTCAATAAAAGACAGTGTTTCGTAATTACTTTCTTTTTCCACCAGACCAACAACTACTTGAAGCTACAAAAGGGAATGGAGAGCTGTCTAAACTGCTTAGAACAAAGGGAAAAGTAGCAAAGTATTTCTTTGGGAAAACAAAAATTATCTCAAAGGATTTAGTGACTAACCACAAAGTGTGGTCTCATTCAATTCTTTGAACCTAGATATCATGACTATGCAAGACACTGTTATAGTGTCCCTACATCCTCTTAAAATCATTTCCATCTGATGTTTGGTAGTTCAGAAAAGAACCAAGGCCATATCCTTGTCCATAGCACCTGGGCAGCTACAATACTCAGACAGAGTCTTCATTCCCAAAATTTGTCAGGTAAATTCTCCAGCAGAATTTTTCCTTCATCCATTAACATTCCCACATATTCCACTATGGAGTTAAATGGAATTGCTTTGGGGATTGAGGGAGCCATTTTTTGGTCCTTTGAAACTGGTAATAGAAATCAACCTTAGTCTACAATGATTAAAATGTGGACTACTGATTTTATTTGCCCAAGGTATAAAGGCTTTTAATTGTGAATTTAGAGGCAGGTAAACTATGTACTTAGTCCTCTCCATTTAAAGTCCTCCATCTATAGCTTTAATTCAACAAATAAACTTAAAATAAGCAATGTATCAAAGAAAGATTAGAGTTGTAACACAGTTTAAGGCATTGCCCCATGCCAAATCTAGCTTTCTATGTGAAGGCAACAATGTTATATTATCCCCTAAAAATTTCAGACTTTTTTAAAGCTCTGCTAAGAAAGAATTAAATGATTGCTTTACATTTCCAATGGGGCCAAGATCCCTACTATGTCTTCCTAAACTGGTTCCTATGAATAACTAAATTCCAGAATTAGAATATACATATCTAAAAATCCCTACATTCCATGTCAGCGGATTCTGCTACCAGCAGTAACTTCATTTCCCTCTCCAAACAGGTATCTTTTGAGTTCTCAAATTTTGACAGACTTACTTTGGAATAAAATGGCTCTAAATATACATTTCATATTCTCAGTGTCATATGGAGAGGTATAACAATTTTTAAAAATCATTTCTCTAAATGTGGTTTCACATTACAATGGATTGAGTCAGACACAATTTAAGGAAGTGGTTAATTTATTTCAGTGATTAACAACCTTTTAAGCATGAATATATTCACAGGAAAAGTGTAAGTCGTCTTTCCATTTCAAAAGAATCAGCCTCTTTTAAGTCCCATGGAAAAAAAATCTACTGTTAAAACTTGATTTCCTATTTCAATGAATAAGACAATCAGTAGTACTATTTTTAACCACTAAATTGTTACTTTCTGGACATATTTGGGCAATTAACTAAGGAAGGAAGCTTTCTAATTATTCTTCTTGAAATGAGAGCACAGCCATCTCTCAGTGATAGGCCCACCACATGGGACAGCAGGATGCCTGCCACTAGCCTAGGGAATTAGACAGCTGTGTTTAAAGGTTGGCACTGAGGACCAGAAACACAAATATAGCTTAAAAAGTTGAGGCTTTGAAGGTAGAAAAGATTTTAAAACACCTATAAAACTCTAAGAACCATAAAACTCCATTTTCCCCCAACTTCGAGTTATAATACTTAAATCTTCATAAATACTCTTTTTCGCAATACACATTGACGTGCACGTCCCCAAACTCTCTAATAGCCACTATTGACAATTATAACAATAGTGAACACCTATATAGTACTATGTGCCAAGCTGTGTGTTAAATGCTTTGGTGCTCTTCAAATAATAACCAGGAGAATTCTCCATTCAAATTTCTATAAAATTATAGGGATCCTTGTTAAAAGACACCTATTTAATAAGGACCTATATACACATATAGCTTGGATTTCAGTCAGACATAAAGCTGTTTTTTACTTTAACAAATAAAGATTTTGCTGGCTACTTCTACGAAAAAAATTGAGAAATGTATTAAGGTTATAATACTGTATAAAAAATAGTGAACAAACTTGTATTTGGTAAATAAAAACCCAATTTCTAATAAACCATTGAAATGGCAAAACGGTATCACACTAGAGAGAAAATTTTAATAAGACGACAAAACAGAAAACGCTAACAGTTAAAAAAAAGCATGATGTACAGAAGTGAAATGGACAGGCACAACACTGTACATTTTCAGGGTAGCCATATTTAATGAAGTCTAAAAAACTACCACCTTTAAAAGTCACCGTTATTTTTTAATGAAAGAATAATTCACAGTAACTTGAGTATTTGTTATGTAATACTAATATTATTATTGGATTTTCTTTGCAAATTCCTCCAGTTCAAGTGTTACTAAAGAAACACAGAAGTATGAGCATTACAAATTCATCTAAAAAGTGAGGCAGTGCTGAGTATCCTATTTAATGGTTTGCAATATATGTATTAAGGATTTAAATTTGTTTGTTGTAATACTCAAAGCAGTTTAAAAATGGAATTCCATAAAGATGTATTTGTCACTCTAAAATCCACTATATATGTGTGTTTTAAGATGTTCAAGGTCAATTTACTCAGTTCTTAAAATAGTTATACAATTTAGTCATAGGCTGTTGTGGATTCAATTGTGTACCCCGCCCCCAATATGTTGAAGTCCTAACTCCCAGTACCTCAGAATGTAACCTTATTTGGAAAGAGGGTCACTGCGGGTGTAATTAGTCAAGATGAGATCATACCCAAGTAGGGTGGGCTCCTAAACCAATATAAATGATGTCGTTATAAGCAGAGAAACATTTGGACACAGACATGCGGAGAATATAATGACGTGAAGACACAGGAGAAAAGACCGTCACGTGATGATGGAGGCAGACACTGGAGTGATGCATCTACAAGCCAAGAACACCAAGGATTGCTGAGAACTGCCAGAGCTTGGAAGAGGCAAGGAAGAAGTCTCCTCTAGAGTGTTCAGAGAGTATGGCCCTGCTGAACACCTTGCTTTCAGACTTGTAGCTTCCAGAACTGTGAGAAAATAAATTTCTGTTGTGTTAAGCTACCCAATTTTTGCTATGTTCTTATAGCAGCCCCAGGAAACTAATTACACAGACCATATATTAAAATCTACCTTTCTAAAAGAGCATCTTTTAATGTAAAGCATAGCTCTGAAGTCAGCAAAACCTGTGCTCAAACACCTATGCAAATCCAAAATTATGTGACATCTTTGAGCTTGCTTCTTCGTTTGTAAAGAAGGGATAACAAAGCCTACCAAGTAGGATATTTCTGAAAATAAACAAATTATGTAGAATGCCTGTCACACAGAGGTTAAAAACGTTCCTCTCTCCACCTCTAAAACCCTTCTCTCCTGTAATGAGAATGCATTTTAACCTGTGCTGACAGACTAGTTGGTTAGCAAAAAGTAATATATGATGAGAAAAGGGTGCTGTAATTAAAATAGTATTAAGTAAATTTTATTGAAAACACTACCCTAAATGAAGCCCTTGATGGTTTTGTCACTTAGAAATCTCTAAATCCCTACCCTCAGTGTAATCACAGTGACATGAAAAACACAACCCTCTCCTGTCTAAAAAACTCAAAGCAATTTTAATCAGCACAGAAGAAAAGATAAATTCTTAAACGGTAGTTACCCTTTACACTTTCAAAGATTATTTTATTTTATACAAGTCTTATTTTACTAAAACCCTTGCTTAATGTGACCCTAGTTCAGTAATAAACAGACTCTTGTTATTAAGAAAAGCTTGTTCAAGTGGAAGAACATTTTATTTCACATAATAATCATGAGCAAAATAATAATTACTTTTGCTTAGTAGAAACATAATTCACAAATTAGATATATATGTTCCTCTGATGTGTGGATTAGCCAATAATACAGACACAATGTTCAGAGTCATCTGTCCAAGACTCTGGAAAGAGTTCTTAAAGGTCAGCACCACCACATACTGTGGATTAAGCCTCATATGAATATGACTTTAGTGACCTCAAGACTTGAAGAGAAAGAAAACCTAGAATCAGGTTATATATTCTATTAGGTAAAATAACTTGAAATTACTCATTGCCACCAAGGAAAAAAAGATAGTCTCTGAACTCTTTGAATTCAAGTGGCGAATGAACACTCACTTGAATGCTTACTATAACTTAACTTTACACATTTTAATTCAAACCATAGAATATACCAAAAATAGGTCTTTTATACACAAATTGAATACTAAGTTTTCATTATATTGTACACCCAGTATATAACTACTAAATTTTAGAAAGGAGCTGCCAAAACCACATCCTAAAATATAAATCTGCAAACAATCACGGCTCTACTTTATAAAACATTTTAAAGGATGAGAGTTTTGAAATTCTGTTTAATTTGTGGGAAAAAGTGTTTTCAAAAAGAAATCTTAATTAACATCAATGCAACTCAAACCTGTCCCCAAAATAGTGAGTTTCCGAGAAAGTTAATAGCATTACGCCATGGTGTAACCTTAAAAAAAAAAATCATGAAAACAGGATCTAAGAAAATGAAGCTGAAGTGATTCTTTAGCTATAAGAAAAGGAGATAGCCCGATGTATGTTTGTACCAATGAAAAGAACTTTAGTGTTGAACTGCAGCCATAAGGATAAGCCTGATGAGGCCTTTTGTTTTTCTGCATGTGTATTTGCCTTTTCTAAAGAGAAAAGAATCTAATATTTGGTGAGCATCTGCCACATGTCAGGCACTTTTATTAGGTGGTACACACTAATTTCGAATTCAAACACCATGGTTTCAATCTTTGCTCCAATATTTACAAGTTATGAGACTTTGGGAGGTTACTTAAATCTGTTACTTACGTTTCTTTTTAGTAAAATAGATATTAAAACAACTACCTCATAGGATTGTCATGAGAATTATATTATGCAGGTAATACAATTATCCCAGTTCCTGTCACACAGTATGTGTCCATTAAACATTAGCTAATATTATCTTTAATAAAAATCTAACCCTGCAGATTAGCTATTAACAAATGATGTTTAGAGGCTCAGTAACTAGTCTAAAGCCACACATCTAGCAATTATTAAAGCCAGTTTTAATAACCCAGGGGCAATAAAATTTGTGTGGTCTTAAGAAGTATTCCAATAATGTCTTTCCTTCTACTTCTCTTAGTTTTCTTCCTCAACTGGTCATTTATAGAACAGAAAACTTTTTTCATAAATTCAAGATAGTTAAATGCTGGAGATGACCTTAGAAATCACTAGTCAAGGGGCAGCAAACTGCTTTCAACACAAACAACAAATCCAACTGATAGTCCGTGGCTGGAACCATGGGTCAAGAATGGGCCTGGAGTGCTATGAGGAGGAGGATTTGGAGGCTAATTCTAGGAAAGGCAGAAAAATAAGACAGTGACAGCTGCCCATGAGGGGGTTAAGGGGACAGGAGACAAAGAGCACAGGACAACCAGGTGCTATATATCTGCCACTGCTATTTAAATGTTACATACTCACTAAATCACCTATTGAGCTCTATGCAAAAGCACTCAGTTTACTATCTGAAGCATCTAACATATCTCACACAAAATAAAGTTAGCCCGTTAGCACAATTCTAATTCTAGACACACTATATATATTTTACAAATTACTTAGAGTATTTCTTCTATCTCTCCCATAAACTTCAGAACAACAAGGCAGAGTAATTCTAAGTATACGTAAGTGTACATATGGGATAAAAAGAGCATGCTGAAAAAGAAGGGAATTAAGTGGAAGGGAAGAACAATGTCTGAGCAAAGCTCATGCACAAATAAACCACAAATTTGTACTAGTTTTTGATGTGCAATCCACATCTACATACTCCTACTAATACTACTACTTCTAGACTCTGATAAATTTAACACTTACAATTTTGTTTCAAAGAGGCTGTTCTATAATTAAAGCGTTTTAATAACATGATATCCAGTAAATTTTTCTTTGAGGTACCCTATTAAAAAGTTTCACTTGAGTAAAAAAATACTTCCTACAAAACCAACTCATAAGCTTTCTTCTATCCCTTTCTTGCTGTAATAACTAATTTTTAGATTAATGCTTGAATTTAAACCACCTGTGATAACTGACTTCTCTACTTTTGATTCGCCCTCCAACACCAATTGCCACAATTGTATGCTTTGTTGAAACATTAAAAGTAATTTTATATTT
>NW_012148063.1:3562156-3570682 GCF_000956105.1 Propithecus coquereli | reverse complement strand
AATATTAAAATGCTCTTATTCATTAAAAGTTGTGCCCATCTAAAATACATACAGTGAAAAAAACATTAAAATACTCTCTAAATCACTTAAGGGTGTGTGTATGTGTACACAAAAGTTTATATTAGTAGGATATTTATTTCATTTCATTGGATAACAGTAATAGCCACACATTCCTATTAAACTGAATGCCTAGCTCAATAATAAATACCACATTTCTTTGATTCTAAGATATTTTTTATATTTTGACATCTTCTCAAATAGGGATGTGCCTGCAATCACTGGCATGTCATATCGCAAGCATTTTCTATTTCTGAATGGTGCTTCTTACAACCAATGGCACCTATATCCAATGAAATACAGTGTTTATTTAAAAAGTACTTTTTCAAATTAAAAAAGGTGACTTCTTTTTAAGTGTAACAAACATCCCCTCCCCCCCGAACAACCGAAATATGTGGTTCCGTAAACTATCATCTTTTATGAGTGAAAAATGGCAAATAACTGTAATGAAGCAACTAACTTCTCAGGACAAAAGGAACTGTTCTGTTAGGAATGCAATAGCTTAAATAATGAATAGATTTTATCAATGAAATATATGAAGTTACTTCCAGAGTTTTAAATGATTTCACACTTCCAATATTTTCATCTGCCAATACTTTCCAAGTATTTGTCCACCCCATATTGAAATAAAATTAGAATAAAGGAGCATTCTACCCATACTATGATGCAGATAGGCTACTTAAAGTAAGTTTTGATCTACAAAATAAATGATCAAATACGGTATATGCACTTATGCTAAGAACAGAAGCCAATATTTAATGAAATGTTTAGAGACAAAAAAACATTTAAAAACTAGTGGTTCGGTTTACGAATACTGCAGAAAGTCACATCATTCTAACATGTCACAAATTAAAACACTAGAAATTTGGTGTCTAGTAGGTCCTGCCTGCAGTACTTCAAACCACTGTATTAAAATAGTTAGGTTACTCCTTACTTATTTCTAATTGCTAGCATTCTAGTGACAGAAATGTGACAAAAGCATCAAAAATGCGACAGGTAGGGCCCATGCCAAATTTACCAAAGTAAGACAACGAACTTTTCTATCATTTAAAAAGTGTTAAATGTAATTATCAGTTTTGGAAATTTAGTATGAAGATGAATACTCTCCTTTCACTTAAATACTATATGACAAAACAAGGACAAAGTAAGAACAAGCACACAGTAATTTCTTTTCAGCTATTTTAAAAAAGTGTCATCACACATTTCCAAGATGGGTTTCTAGATACAGTACTGTTAACTGATTAGGTAACTTTCACCACTAGAATCTTCAAACCAGTGCAACTCTTGTACATATTTTGTTTTTAAGCACGCATAGGACGGATAGTGATAAAAAGCTTGGGACCAAAAATCACTAGGAAGTCTCGCATTTTTAATTGTTACTTAATCTAAGTGAATGTCACTTAATTTTAATACTGGTAAATGCAAATAAAGTAGTTTCAGAGAAACCTTAGTCAGTAAAATTTTTCTAAGGACAAGGCCAATCTTTCCTGAACGTTAAAACTTTGTACCCACGTCACGGTTTTTCCTAATTAACCTAAGGAAAAGATCTGAAACCAACTCAAATTATTAACTGAATAGAACTACCTTGGAAATAAACACCATTTAAACTATTTCTACCCATTTCTACTCTCACCTACTTTTCCAAATAACAAAGTAAATAACGTACTTCTGTTCAGAACTTGTAAGTAGATGTCTTTTATTTCTGGCCAGGAATCTCAAAGCTATTATAGCTCTCAAGATCATCAGAGGTAAGCAAATTTTAAATGGCTGGTGTGCTCTATCATTTTTTGGAGGCTTGAGGAAAGGTAGTTTAGAAATTTTAGATAAACAGAGTAAATGATGAATTGTTGGAAATGCATAGAAAACAAAATCAATATTCATAGAACCAAATAAAAGCCTTCCATTAGAAACTAAAAAACACTAATGGTTTTATATATATATAAAACCCAAAGGGGAACAAACAGCAAATAAAGGAAATAAATGAAAATGAAAAACAAACCAACCCCAAATTTTGCTCCTACTCAGTTTACGTTGGAGGTTGCAGTACTACACAGAGCCTACAAAAGCACATGATGGATATTTTATACCTGGTGTACAAATTAATGTCTTTAAGTCCACCAACACCACTATATATTTTGAGCAATTAAATTCACTTCAGGCACGTGACCGAAGTACTTTACTGCTAGTACTATCTATGCAGAATAGCAAAATATAGTGTGCAACAAACCAATGCAAGCATTTAGGTGAAATTTGGCTCCATGCTAAATCTGGCTTCATGCCTAATTATATTAAAAAAGAACTGTCAAACTGTCAATGTATTTCTTTACAATATTTCTTATTTTACCTTCATCAAGACTAAGAACTTTAACTATGAGCAATGTTAATTAGCCAAATTTCTCTCACTTTCTATCATGTTTTAAAGAATATTTTATTACCTAAACTTTTTCAACTTTCTATTTTCTCTGTATGTGCATGAAGGTAGACATACAGAGAAACAAACAAAAAATAAAACTATGTATGATTTACACAATAAATATACACGGATAATACACACATACTAATGAGACTGCATGATTTTTATAAAGTACATGCTTTTTCCACCACACACTTCTTCATTGTTGTTATAAGAGTAATAGAAAACTTTTGCAAAAACTAAGCACATGCTGCTAATAATGATTAAGGGTTTTAAGAATTTGTAGGTTAAAAAAATACAATTCCTAGAACACTGTTATCAAACAAATAAGTTTTATTGGCATCTAAAAACAAAATTCACCCAACATTGAAACGTACTTTCATATTTATGTTGTTGTTTTCTTGTTTCTTTTTTTACTCACTGCAGTATGAGGAACAAATCACAAACACTTACTTTGGAGAAACAGAGACCATAGTGTAGATTTTACAAAATCACTTTTTAAAAATCTCTGTATTGTGCTCCTCAAATATCTAGAGCCAGTCTTTGCATAAAATATCACAGCTTTGTCTATTACCTTAAAATTCTGCAGCAGCCTAAAGATATGGATAAGATATACCACCACTTGCTATTTTGAAATATATCTATTACCATATCCAACCTAATGATAGTATCTAAAAAATTCTTTCTTCCATAGGAAGTCTCTGACAAGCTGTTATTCATTTCTTTCACGTTAAAAGAATCTGGGGGCAACACTTATATTTTATCAGAAAAATTAAAAAAAATGTTTACCTACCATGTTCATATTAAGAACAATGTCTATACAAGTCAGTTGTACAATTATTTTAAGAGAAAGGTGAACATGAACATCAGATTAACTTAATTCTGGCAGACAAAAGTGAACAACTATGGTCCAGTCAGCCATTAATCTATTACAGAGAGATGACAACTTTACAAAAGGTATCTTTTACCTACTGAGTGATGATTATGTCCCCTCAGTTTCTGTGCTTTCTACCACTGGTTCACTTTCTACATCAGCAACTGTGTCACTCTTCTCCTTGTTTATCTCACTCGAAGATGTCAGTTTTTCAAAAAGTTCAGGATCACTCTGCACTGGTAAAGGTGGTGGCTGAGCATGTCTCTCTGTATTTTCACCATTAACCTGAGGCACATTATCACCTTTTCGTTGAGAAGTGGCCCCTTCAAAATAATCAAAAACTCGAGGAGCATGAGGAGGGGGAACCCAAGCGTTTTGAATTCTATCTCGTCCAAGACGATTTCCATTCACTTCTCTGCAGAAATCAAAATCTCTGTCATCCCTATCCCTTTGCCTCTCCCAGGGTCTTCTGCGATCATCAAAATCTCTGTGAACTTCTTGTCCAAATCCTCTGTTCCAAGGACCACTTCTAGGATCAAATCGATAGCTTCCAGACCGAAATCTACCTCTTTCTTCATGTAAGCCTTTTGGACCTCCATAGACAGGTAGAACCCGATGCTCTCTCTCATCAAAATCTCCTCTATGCCCCCAGGGCTTCTCTGGATTAAAGCCAAAGTGGTCTCTTCGACCAAGATGATCTATACCCGGTCTCACAAGATTCTCTCTTATATCTAACGGAGGTCTTACAAAATGATCCCTACCATCTAATGGAGGCCTTCCAGGACCTTCTCTTGGATCAACAGGACGCCCAACTACATCCCTAACATCCATAGGGGGAGGTCTACTAATACTTTCTCTGCTTTCTATAGGAGGAAAACGGTAATCTCTATCTCCTTCCTGTTGAATGTTATCATTCCCAAGTGGTATCCTTTTTTCTGGGTTAGTAACATTGTCTACACTTTGTCTTCCAGGAGCTAGAAAAGGTCTTTCTGGCTGACTGAAAATATCTCCTGGAGGAAAAGGTCCACGGGGTGGTGGATGAAGAGCTGCATCAAGTACTGATGGGGGAGGGATTCCCCGTTGGGGTGGTATTCCAGGCTGTATTAAAGGGAATCTTGGTCCAGGTGCCTGTGGTATTAGTCCTGGACGAATGTCTAACATTGGCATTGCAGGCATCCTTTGACTAGGGATATTTAAAGGGGGTAAATTTTGAGGTCCAGCTGGTGGATGTGTTCCCAGAAGTCCAGAAGCATTTGGAATATTTGGTGGCTGCACTCCTACAAGTCCAGAATTGTTAGGTATATTTGGGGGTAGCACTCCCAAAAGTCCAGAACTACTCGACACATTTGGCGGCTGTATTCCCAAAATTCCAGAGTTATTCAGAATATTTGGTGGTTGGGCTCCAATAATCCCAGAACCACTGGAAACATTAGATGGCCGGACACCAAGAATTTCAGAATTACTTGATATATTTGGTCTTTGGACTCCCAGAATTCCAGAATTGTTTGTCACATTTGGTGGCTGGCCTCCTAAAATTGCAGCATTACTTGGAATATCATTTGGAATCACTAAAATGAAAAGAGGAGAAATAACCCAAAAAAACAATCATTGTGGTATGAAAAGGAAACTACATTTATAATTATTAATGCTATAAATTTCCAGTAATTAGCTTAGAGTTAAATCAGCTACTTGTATCCCCTAAGAATCAAGGTACACTAGATACTAAATAAAAATTGAAGCTAAAATTATTAATACTACACAGAGTGAATTTAAATACTAAAATTTAAGTGGAGCTAATACCTAAAATCTTTACATGAAAACTTTTAAGTTAAACAAAACTGTCAGGTATTATACTGATTCTCCACCTTTAACAAAAATCTTTCTAAAGCATAATTCTTAATATACCAATAATGGAGCCATTAAAAAAGGACTTGCTGTTTTCAAACGCCATATTTATCTTCTAGACCTAGCTGGATAATACCTGATAGAAGTTAAGTTCCTGGTAAAAGTTAGTTACACCTAATACTTGCCAATTTTTACTTTCCTTTAAGTATATAGATTTTGTGCAATCTTATTTTGACACCACACTGAAGTAGTCCCAAAACACAAGAATGTAGTAGGAGTCTTAATGGAAAGGTATTGAAACTGTATTATCCTGAACAGAATGTCATATTTTTAAATAGAAATTTTGGGACATAGTGATCTCTTTCAATAAATTGCAGTATTTCAACATTGTGTATTGAAGTGGTTACAAATGCATGCCACCCCAAAATAAAACATCAATACAGAGAGGTAATGCTTATGATTTAACTGTATTTGTTGGGTTGTGTTTATGTTACTTGTTTTACCTGATCTGGTATTTTCGCCCGAAGAAATCTGGTGGTCTATAAGATGAGGTACTTTTTCTTCAGGTTCTGCTTGTTTAGTTGGAGGATTAAAAACATTTCCAGCTGGCAGAGTGGAAGTAGCAAGACTGCTGGCAATAGAACCACCTGGTATAACAAGGCTACCAAATCCAACATCTTTCACAGTTTCTGGGGTCATGGATAATGGCGGCTGCACTAAAGCTGTTTAAAGATGAGAAAAATATATTTCAGATTTAACTAGTTACTCAATTCATATGCTAAGTTTTCTGGCAGCTTGAGTGTTTAATTTAATGCATCTGTGTATTACTGAGCACTTTATATAATTATTATTGCTCAAATCGGTAAATAAGTCATCATGAAGAGGCTAAATTATATTTAGAAAACTTTACTTTCTAAAAATAGGGAAAACCTACAATTTTTAAAAATATTTTCACCAAAAATGTTTAGTAAGGACCAGTACTTACAAAGTAAATTCTAGTAATAGTAGTAGTACTAATAATTTTCCAAGGGTACCAGATAAGTGAATATCTAAATACATGGAAAAAATTAGTGTAGACTGGTTAAGTATGTCCGAGAATGAAAATCTGTCCCATCCCCTTGAAATAACAATGTACTAGGGTCCTTATATCCACTATCTTTTGTTCAAACAAGGTTAGAAACTCATCACATGAGAATAGGTGAGGCGGATTACAAATATAAAGTTATAAACATTCTGTTTTAAAGAATGGGTAGAAAAATCCCTGAATGTATATGTCATTTATATGTTAAAAAACTTAATTAGAGGAATAAAAGACAGTTATACAATTATAATTTTTAGTCCAATTTATGTCACTTAGAATACGATTAAATCATACTTGGAGATTTTAGGAAATATTTTATCTTCACATTTAACTCCAGATTACCTGGACGAACTGTCAGCATATAACAGAGCTATAAAATAGGGATAAAATCAGCTGTGATGATGTACAGGAATTATGAAAATTAAATGAGACAGTGAAAGCAATTTGGACAGCATCTGGCACACTAGTATTTCTCTTTCTTCATTTAATTGGTCTTGGATTTTCCAAAATTAATAAACTAGGAAGAAATAATTGAGAGGTAGGCTCTAGGAAAAGTCTCTGTGAATGGTGAATTCAGAAATGACTCCTGAACATTTTAGTCTAATTTTCTGAAAGAATAAACAGTTCTAATTAACCAACAATACCAAAAAGGAAAAATCTTAATGCTCTCTAAACACTGAAAGAGAAAAGAACTTAAGAATTCAAGGAAAATGATTAGATTATTAAAAGTTAAAGTCTCTATATATCATATACACTCCTTATAACAAAGGCCTTTTTAGGTCTAATTTTTGAGGTAGGCTTGTTTAAAATACTGAAGATTTGTTTAGAAGCCTGGAGAACTACTGTAGATAAACCGTAGACTGGAAGGAGAAAATGAATAAAAGGGTATTTAACACTTCTGAAATGCCCAACAATAGGAAAAAGGAAATAGAATGGAGTAAGCTAACACATGTCTATATATATTAACTTTTGAGTTGATCTGCATTCCTTTTGAAATGTCTATTCTACTGAAGAAAACATAGATATCAAAAGCAGGTAGGCCGGGGTGCACATTCCACAAAAATTTTTTTAAAAAAAGTCACATATGAAGCTATGAAGAGGAAATTATTACTTCAGGTAACTTTGATGACAGTAATTTATTATACATCCCTAGGACAAAAAAGCAACAGAGAAATCTTAGCCTCATCCAGCAGTCTTCTTGTTAGCAGTAACATCGGTCTTACTACTTTTAAACCACTGTATGTACACATACGTCTGTACTATAGGATAATGAAAATAAGCAATCATGTTAGTGTTTTCTGAGGACAAAGAAAGCAGCACAGAAATCTTAGTTTCATCCAATTGTCTTGTTATTGGCAGTAACATTGGTCTTACTACTTTCTAAATATTTTATGTATATAAGTCTATTTTGTAGAATAATAAATATAAATAATTGTTTTCAGTATATGAGAATAGGAGCAAGTATAAAAATCAAAGTAGCTAAGTATTAAATAAAAAGTCCTGTAATGTTAACTTTGCTTTTATAAATAGTGTATATTCATATTTTCTTTTCAAAATATGTATTTTCTAGTTTTGTCCACTAAAAATTCCTATACTCAATAAAAACCCAAGAGCAAAATGAAAATCTAGTATCCAAATTGTAGTGTCTAAATATTATACTCCATTTGTGAAAATGGCTGATTCTCAGACTGGACCAGGAAGACACAAGATTAGTCTGGGATATACTGGGCCAAAAAGCTAAGCAGCTCTCAAAAACTAATGCAGTCAACTCAAAGGATAGAGAAGCAACATGAAAGGTCTCCCACTGTCCAAAGATGAAACAATTTGAACTTCAAAAAGAAAAAAGAATTCAACTCATTGATTGGAAGCAAAAATCTCTTAATCCATAAACACTAAAAAAACTAAAGGAGAAAAGAAGAGGAAGGGGACATGGGAGCAGAGAGACAAGAAATAAGAGAAATCCTCTCCCTTCTTCAGTCACCAGATTATCACTGGAAATACCCACAGAACTTATTACTCTGAAACATGACAATTCAGAGAAAGATTTAGTACCTACCCTGGTTTTTCCATATAAACTAAACTTCCTGGGTAACTAAGTACTATTAATTGTTAAGACAAAGTTCTTCTCGGTAAAAAAAAAAAAAAAATTCTAGGTAAGAAATGTGCAAAGAATTACAGATTTACAAAGACCACCATTTGCAACTAATGAAAAGTAAATTCAAGCAACGATGATCAATGGATGAAACCATCATATGA
>NW_012148063.1:3560212-3561911 GCF_000956105.1 Propithecus coquereli | reverse complement strand
GAACTCCTGAGCTCAAACAATCCGCCCGCCTCGGCCTCCTAGAGTGCTAGGATTACAGGCATGAGCCACCACGCCCGGCCACGAAATTTTTTTGATGACCAGGTTTCACTACCTGAGTGCTCTGCTCCATCATAACATCATTAAAAATGGAACAAGACACCAAGAGTGAGCCTTAATGTAAACTAAGGACTTCGGGTGATAACGATGTGTCAATGCAGATTCATCGATTGTAATGTATGTACCACTCTAGTGGGGATGTTGACAATGATAGGCCGTGCATGTATGGCGGCAGTGGGCACATGGAGATTTTTTGTATCTTCTGCTTAATTTTGCTGTGAACCTAAAATTGTTCTCAAAAAATAAAGTTTACTAAAATAAAAAAAAAAAAAAAGAAAAAAAAATTGGGACAAGAAGGCAATGCATGGTTCCTGATATGATATAATAACAAGTCTATAGTTAGACTTTGCTTCTAAAGTATTCTTGCAAAAAAAGTTGAACTGGAATCTAAGCAAGCCTTTGCTAACTGCCATTTTACATGACATTCAAAGAAAGGAACAAATTCAATACCACAAATAAGTAAAAAACTCAGTCTATTATTTGGGATCTTATATACAGAACTGAACTGTTTCTTCAAGTCATGCATGATTCAGAAAAGGGGGCTTTGGGCAGGATTGCACTAGATTAAGACATTTAATAAACAAAACAAAAAACAACACAAATATGATGGAAGGACCTTCTTTGAATTTTGATAAAGCAATCATAAAAAGACATTTTGAGACAATCTAAAATGAATGTCATATGATACTGTTAATTTTTTAGAAATCATCTAACATGCATTTGTCTAAAAACTTCCGTAATAAAAAAATTAACAGTTCACCAGAATGAGAACCAACACACTAACACTACCATGAATAAAGAAAATTCTAAAAGTAGAAAACTCACATGTTGGTACTACTGGTGGAATCGCAGGGGGTGGTACAACAGGTGGGGGAACTGGAGGTGGCATGAAACCTATGTGGAAAAAGAAGCCCCCCCCAAAAAATAGCACAAGAAAAATTACTTGTTTTAAATCAAAGATTTCAACAGCTACAAGTGAAATTCCACATTCTTAAAATGGACTTTTATTAACATGATCTTGTATTTATGGATACATTATTTTAAAAATGCCTTTTATATATGCTACCTTATCTGATCCTTAGTAAGGCAGGTAAAGCAGAGAGATCCTAATCATAGGCACATCCTGTTTATTAATATTTACTCATTCAAGTCCTGTGTCATGTTCTACAACGTTATAAAATCAAAGACTAATAGGAGCCAGGTAACCTGTTTATATGCCTGAACAGCGACTGCATGGGAAAGTTAAACATTGTATTTCAAGCTATTGATTGCTTGACATTATATGCAATAATGTCATCTGTCAAATATGCCATTTTATTTCTTTGATACATATGCTGTTTACCCACCAATCAAAATCTCTTCATTAGCCTTGCATGAGATATTATGTTTTAAGCATTGAAATAAAACTTCAATATTGACTTTTTAATATTTTAAATATTAAATCATCTAACTATAAATCTGTTCCTCTGCATTTTTGAGATATAAAAAAAGTAGCTAAGTATTAAATAAAAAGTCCTGTAATGTTAACTTTGCTTTTATAAATAGTGTATATTCATATTTTCTTTTCAAAATATGTATTTTC
>NW_012148063.1:3530766-3560162 GCF_000956105.1 Propithecus coquereli | reverse complement strand
TTAATATTTTAAATATTAAATCATCTAACTATAAATCTGTTCCTCTGCATTTTTGAGATATAAAACCAGCAATAAATTTAAGTAGAAAAGTTACTAAAAATAAGGAAGAATATGTGATTTTTCAACAAATTAATAATACTGACTTTATAAAGTTTATGATTTCTGAAATAATCATTTAAAATACCTTCCTAAATAAATTTTAATTTTCAAATCACAAATACAGAAAATTCTTGACAAAGTAATTTTTCGATATTTAAAATATAAAAAAATTGTTGGGCATGGTAGCTCAAGCCTGTAATCCCAGTTACTTGAGAGGCTGAGGTGGGAGGATTGCTTAAGGTCAGGAGTTTAAAACCAGCCTGGGCAACATAGTGAGAGGCTGTGTCTGTCTGTCTGTCTGTCTCTCTCTCTATATATATGTATATAAAAAGATAAAATTCTTATTAAAATCTGTATCAACTTCCAGTCATGTATTAAACCACAATTTAAAAATTTTGTGTTATATGACAAGTAAATTACAGCCATTTTCTGATGATAAATTTATTTTAGTCTTGCTGCCAGTTTTTAGGAACTCTATCTAATGGCTAAGAACAAAAATTACAGAAATCAAAGAATGACTTTTCTTATGATAGGCAAATCGCGAGTTCAAAGAAAAAAATTTAAAAATATATTCTCTGATCCCTTGTATCTCTCCATCATTTTTCTAACCTCCTGTGATCTAATACTAACAGCTCTATCTCAAACTATATAAACAATTTATATGTATTTAGTTGATAAGATCTGTGTTTAAAAAATCTATAGTTTTTACCTACAAACACTAATTCAAGGAACTTTTGTTTATCAGTATTTTATTAGGTCAAAAAAGTATTCCAACTACACTTGGCCTTTTAAAATATAATTTCGAATGTCAAAATGGAACCTAATGATTTTTAGGAGGCACAATCTAGAGATTTCAATGCAAACTTTCTGATGAAAGGGTGATAATTATGAATAACTTTCAAATAAAAACTTGAAAATAAATTTTACATTATCTTAAGAGTAATGATTTCCAATCATTTTAAAGGAATTTCATTTCTTTTCTCTGTAAGTGCTTCTTAGCAATCTGCATCCTGGGAACAAATCAGAAATGAAAACTCTTCCAGTTCCACCACAGACCTAATGGAGCGGAAACACCAGGGACTGGGCCCAGTAATCTATGCTTTAAGACGGCCTCCAAGTGATTTTGGTCACTAAGGTCTGAGAACCACTGCTCTACAGCATTGATACCTAGAAAAAGAACAACTTTCATGATATTCTAAACAGAGTTCAAATATTAAGACTACAATTGCTTACCAGGTGGTGGCTGTGAAGGGTTAAAACTTGCTCGTAGAAAAGGAGGTGGAGGGATTGGACTGAATCCAGGAGGAGGAACTGGCATCGACACAGGAAATGCTGGTGGGACTAAACTAACTGTAGGCACAGCTGGAGCCACTGGAATCTTTGGTGGATAGAAAAAAAAGTCCACTGATCAGTTTATTTACCTGCAACGATTACATCCTGGAACAACTAAAGGTAAATTATTTCTATTTCTTTTTTAGGAAGGTAGCAAATGCCGTTTTAAAGTTTTTGGGTTTTTTTCTTTCTTTCCTTTTTTTTTTCTAACCTGTGAGTGAAACTACTTAGGGTAAAAACAAGGCAGTATTACTCAAAAGAGTTTACTTAGAGATTGTGAACTCTATCTTACATTTAAGAGATATAAAGTAATGGTCACCTAGTTGAATACTGAATATCATGCATTTTAAACTTCCATCTCCCACTAAGCTTAACCATACCTACTTATGCTATGCAACCTAACTACCATTAGGAAGCATGTAAATAAGAGCTTTAGAATGGCTCAAATTTCTCATAAATTTATTTTCTAATCCCAGCATAAGTATCTTTTGCTCACTGTAGGTACAAAAAAATCCCAAATATTTATCTGTACCATAGCTTTACCTCTCTTCTGAACTTCAGCATTTCCCAACTGTCCTTCCCAAAAGAACTCTTCCCACAGTTTTTCCCATTCTCAGATAATGGTAACTCCATCTTTCCAATTTATCAGACCAAAACTCTTGCCTCTCTGCTTTTGCTCACAACTCCAATCATGCCAGGAAGTCCTACAGTCATACCTTGGAAATAAACCTAATATCTGACCAGTTCTCATTACCTCCACTGCTAGCAGTCTATTCTGAACCACCATCACCTCTCACCTGGACTGCTATTAATACAACTGTCTTTTAACTGGTCTCCCTTTTATCAAAGCTCATTACACTCTATTCTCAAAATAGTAGCCAGTGCAATCATTTAAAATTGTAAGCCAGATCGAGTCACTCCTCTGCTCAAAATCCTCCACTGGCTCCTCACCCCACTCAGAGTGGAAACCAAAGTCCTTACAGAGGTTTATCTTCAACTAACCTGCCTCTCACTGGCTTTACTCTAGCCTACTTACTGTTCCTGGTACACACCAAGCATGCTCCCGGCATAGGTTGTTACCTATGCCTGGAATGCTCTTCCTCAGATATCCACATGGTTAATTCCCTAAGGGTGTTGCTCAAATTCCACATTCTCAATTAGGTCTACCTCACAATTCTATTTAAAATTATAAGCACATACCCAGGCACTCCTGATCAGCCTTATACTACCTTTTTCCTTCCATAGACTCTCATAGTCTTATTTATTTTACATTTTCTGACTCCTCTATTGAGAATGAAAAGTTCAAAAGCATAGGGATTTGTGGGTTTTGCCCTACTGATGTGTCACAGACCCAGCACTCAATAAATATTTGTTCAATAAACAAACATTTAAATATGAATGAGATCATTTCAAAAATAATTTTTTCAAAAAATGTTTGATTAAACTCAAGACAACTTATTGTCCTGTCAGTTTGACTTCTCAGAAAACCATCACTTTAAAAAAAAAAAAAATCATTCAAGTTCTCAGAAGTAATACTTCCATATTTACATTTATTTTAAACTTAATGTGTTTAGCACAATGATACCACAGCATTAGTAACATTTTTTTAAAGAGATTTTTTAAAAAAAATTCTTTTGCCTAATACTATTGACAAATATTTATTCTAATTTGGATAATTTCCTCTAAGTTTTATAAAGTAAATGCATGAGTAAAAACAGAAATGCAAAACAACACATTTTACAAAACAAAACAAACCACCCAGCACTAACCTGCAACATAGCAACAGGTGGAGGGAAAACCTCTGCCTGGGTTGTGACCACTGTCTCCTTTTCAACTGGAGTTGGACTCTGAGTTGTCTGGACCGTCTCTTTAACAGGTTCTGAACTTTTCACAGTTTCCCATTCTAAACAAAATATTTGATATTGATTTCCTTTGGGTTGGTGCGACTTCATCATTTTCTTCTACGTATATTCATTTCACATCTAAGTCTTTCATCTACCTTGGCACCTCTTTAAGATATATCCACAACTGTAGGTGCCACCCTAGATTATTGCTCAGATAAATCTGATTAGGATACCAAGGAGTCCAAAAGAACATGACACATGAGACATAAATAAAAGATACTAAAATATTTAATCTAAAGAAAACACTTAGAAGGGATATAATAGATGTGTATCTCAATGGCTATCTGATACAAGAGGAACCAACCTTACTCAATTTTTTTTTATCACAAGGTACAACAAAGAAAGACCAACTAGGAAAGTATTAACCCAATACAGAAAAATCCTTCTGAAAATACAGCTACCCGGAATTAGAACAAACAAGCTCTAATGGTTCCTCCAAGGTTTCCCTATCTCTTTCAGAGTAAAGATCAAGTAGAACTACTAAGATTTACATAACTTTGCCTCTCTGTACATCTCTCTGCCTTCACCTTCTACTAACTACTCACTCTGCACTCCCTTTGCTCAAGCTACACTGGTCTCCTTATTTTTGAATATAGCCTTTGCACTTGCTGTTCCCTCTGTATAGAATGCTCTTTCCCCAGATAGCTACATGTCTCATCCCTTCATACATCACTCTCTCCATTAGACCTTCCACAATCACGTAAAAAGTACAATACCTCCACAGCCACACTGTTCATCTCCCTTCCCTGTTTTTCCTTCTTAGAACTTAACATTGAAGTACTATATAGTTTATCTATTTTGTGTTATTATCTATTTTTTTCCACTAAAACATGGCTGGCAAACTTTCTATATAGTATTTCAGGTTTTATGGACCATATGTTCTGTTGATATTATTCAACTGATGTTGAAAAAAAAGTCATATAAAATAATAAGTGAGCATGGCTGCATTTCAATAAAACTTTATTTACAGAACAGGCTACCAGCAGGATTTGGCCCATGGGCAGTAGATTGTCAACCTCTGTGCTACACTCCACGAGAAGAAGGATTTTTGTCTATTTGTTTCACAGCTATAATTCCAGTTTCTAAAATTAGGCCTGGCACACAGTAAAAACTAAAATATTTATTGAATGAATGAATGTCCTGGAGAAACAGCTGTGTGTGGGGGGGGGTAGGGGGAGGGACTGATGGGAAGAAAACAACTGAAAAAAATGTTTAAGAGCTTTACATTGGCCTGAGAAGTAAAACATTCTGAAAATCAGCTGATTTTGTTAAATAGAGCTAAGATGTGAAGAAATAAGGTATCTATTATATTTCAGTTCTTTTCTACATGTCAATTTTAAGATTTCTTACTGGTTATAACTACTAATCATTTTATTTTAATTTTTCTTTTTTGTCAATCACCTGGCCAATTGGAATAACTACTAACCATTTTGTGAATTTATAACTTGAATCTTCCAAAATAAAGAGACAAAATTTTTTAAAAGAGCAGGCTAGATGATCATTTGGTATTTTAGAAGGCATTCTAGAAGGTATTCTAACACTGCATGAACCTGAACCAGAGCTCTCTAAACTAAGCTTCTACTCCTGCTATTCCCAATATGGAATATTGTTCAAAATAACATGTGCAGTTTTTCAAAGAAGCTTCCCAAGTCCTCAGTTCCCACTTAAATTCAAAATTAGAAATATTTAGTTTTGAAAAGCGTTCATATACACAGTTGTACGTGAAATATCAAAAATTTTAAAAAGACATATGAAAAATGCTACATTTATAAACTAATCTATACTTTGACCCCTATGAAATAAGATCCAGTAAGTATATACATTAGACACAGTAGTGTTTCTTTTCTTTTCTCTTTTTTGGGAGATGAATCCAGAAAATAAAATATACACAATTTACCCTCCCACCCAAACTCATTTCAATTACCAACTTTTAAGAATACTTTTTAACAATAAAATGACCTCGGGGTTCTTACCAGTATTTACAGTCTCCTGATCAATCATGCCTCCTTCTGCAAAACCTTCCAAGTCATCCACTTTAACTTTTTCCCACGGTATATATGTCACCCCGAGATCCACGTCCCAGAATTGTTTGTATTCTGTTTTTACACCTTTGTTTAAAGCCCAAGCAATCTATAGTGAACGGGAAGAGGAAAAGAGGAAACTCATATATATACTGTAAAAACAAGGCAGAAAGTTCAAAATTATATGTAAACTATGTAAAAACAAATAAAATCAGTTGTAGAAAACAGGTGGTGCCTGTAATCCCAGAACTTTGAGAGAGTAAGGAGGGAGAATTGCTTGACGCCAGGAGTTTAAGACCAGCCTAGGCAACACAGCAAGGCCCTGTCTCTAAAAAAACAAGTCAGGCCGTGGTCACGCGTGCCTGTAGTTCCAGCTGTTCGGGAGGCTAAGACAGGAGGATCGCTTGAGTCCAGGAGTTTGAGGTTGCAGTGAGCCATGACTGCACCACTGCTCTCCAGCAAGGGCAACAGAGAGAGACCCTGTCTCTAAGAAAACAAACAAAAAAAGAAAACAGTAGGATGGGCAAAGCTGAAAAACTAATAACGGCCAAGAAAATTTTTTCCATTATCTTCTGTTTTTGCTCATTTTTAAAATAAAACCTGCATTAGAGATAATGCTTACAATCTGGGATTTATTTCTACTTCTTACTTCAACTCTAAAATTACACATTTCCAGAGACAATCCAAGTCTACTTTTCATCATAAAAAAAATGAATCTACATTAGTGATAATTAGGAAAGTTATTATAACTCAAGCAAAACCTTTTACTCCAAGAAGGAGACCAGTGATATTTTAGTTTATAAAGAGAATACATCCCCCATGAAATGAAAAAAGATAAGCATACATTAACTATCTTGAAAGCAGTTATAGTTTTTAATCCAGTTGCAGAAATTGATGGAATAAATTATCTCAGAATAGCAGGAATGAAATTGTGAATTAATCACCAGAAATAATGGAAAAATACTCAATAAATCGTCAGTGTAAAGATTAGGAGGAAAATAAAAACTTACTTATAGATAATCCCTTCACAAAAGCCTGGTATATATAAAAAAAGATGTTTTTTTTTAAAAAAAGAAAACTTAATAATATAATTAGGGGGTATAATTAAGAAGGGCTGGAAAGAAAAAATGAATGAAAAACAAACACGTAAAAATGAAAAAGTTCTCAAAATGGTGCCCTGGTTGACTCAGAGAGCTATGGCAACTGTGATTCAAGGAACTGTGTGACTCAAGTTTTGGTTATTGGACTTATTTTACCCATATCTAACTCTGTAACTCAACAGTACTGAAATAAATAGTAAGTTTGTGATGAGATTTGTCCATAACATTAAAAAAGAAGATGAATATAATATAGGGACATTCTAATAATCCAACAAGAGCACGTGACCCCTTCC
Source organism: Propithecus coquereli (assembly GCF_000956105.1). Lineage (NCBI taxonomy): Eukaryota > Metazoa > Chordata > Mammalia > Primates > Indriidae > Propithecus > Propithecus coquereli. The sequence continues at coordinate 3,553,413 of NW_012148063.1, read as the reverse complement.
CACAAAAATCTTACACTTTAACAAAACAGACATTAAAATTAAGACATGCATTCCCCTTCCACAAAGTCTCACCTTAATGACCTTGGACCCAATTTTATATGATCCAGAACTAAGTTTCTGAAGAGCTCGAAATGCATCTTGTCGATGAACCATACAAACATAAGCACAGCCCCTGGGAGGAATCATCTATTTAAAAAAAAATTTTTTTTTTAGAGAGAGTATAAGAATGGAAATTCATTCTGGTATTTTATAGTTTTAATGAAATAGAACATTGACTCTGTTCCAATTCAATTTTGATAGATTACTGAATTGCTTTCCCCTTTCTTCCTTCAGCTGTTTATTGGTACAACTAATGTACAATTAATTAATGTTTGTTAAAAAAACCCCAAATTAAAACCTAATTAAGTCTCATTCTAAGCCACAATATACATGAAATCTTAAATAGCACATGCCACAGTTTTTTGAATACAAAATAAAGACTATCAAGAACAAAAAAATAACCACATACATACAATACCACCAGACTAAAGGAAAATAATATTGCATGGCCAAAATATTTGAGGACAAATAATGTATTCCTAGTATTATTTCAATTTTCCCAATGTTATATTGAGTAATGTGAGGAAGGTTTTTGTTTTGGGGAAGTATCTTATCCTTAATATAAAATCTATAATCTGTAACTGATGATAAAACTAAAACTTTTCAGTTTTTTACAAAACTTTATTTTGTTCAAGTGCTCTGAATAAAAGTTTTAACATGAATAGGAAAACAGCCTCAGTGTAAAGATATGAGACTGACTTAGGAAGCATTTAACTATTCTATAAACTACCAGATCATAAAATTATCCTTAATGTATGAATTCAGAAAACTATGCACAGCATTTTTCTTTTTGAGAAACCCAAAAGGTGTTCTATCAATTTATTATTACTCAACACCTAGTAAATTTTATATGTCAAAATAAAAACCTCTCCTCAGCTTTGATAATACTTCAAGCTACTGTCTCTTTAAACCAGATCTCTTAAGAGACACTTATCTAAAACCTGACATTCTTCTTTATTTCTTGCAATATAGCTCCAACTCCTCACCAACTCACTGAAAATATTCTCTTCAAGCTCACCAATAACCTACTAAATGCCAAATTCAAAGGACTTTTCTGTCTTCAAACTCCCCACAACTAAGTGAATGGGTTATGAATCTTCCAACAATTTTCCACATCCTAAATTTTACCACTAACCATTCTGTTCAGTTCACAAAATAACTTAGTGCTTACTATTTGTAAATAATAATATGCTCTCAGAAAGTAATACAATAGAACAGGGGGTAAAGGCAAACAGATGCTCAGGGGACAATGATACAAGAAATACTACAAATATTACAAAAAAGAAAATCCAAAATGTTAATGGGATACAGGATCCCTTCAGAACAACGATTCCTGGCTGTGCATCAGAATCACCTGTGTAGCTGTGGCACTCTGCTAAGAGTTTAAAGATATTGAGCATGGGCATTCCTAATTTTTCAAATATCAACATATATTTCTGATATGCAGCTAGGGCCGAGAACCAGTAGTTTAAGGGTAGGGGAAAATCGGAAAAAAATCTCAGAGAAGTCACATGATAACTGAAAGACTGCTATGTTGTGACAGGTCAAATTTAAAATGAAAAAAACAAGAAGTCTATAGCACTGTTGTGTAGAAAGAAAAATCTGAAATACCTAAGTTTAAATACTCAACCAATCATCTATTATCTTTGTCACTCAAACAAATCACTTAGTTTCTTTACTGGAATATAACAATATCTCAATTAAATTAACCAGCTTCTGGTGAGGCTCCAATAAGATCATACGTACTTGAAAGTAAAATACAAATGGTTACACTCAATTCAAATGAAGAATGCTGTTATTAACACAGAAAAGTCAAGTTTGGCCATTTAAGGAATATTGGGAACTAAGACTAGAAGGAAAAACTGGGCAATTTTCTGGTAAAAGGTCCAAGTATAACAACAGCAAATGAAATCAGAAGCCTAATGAAATAAAATTCTCAACAGCAAAGTATAACAATAGCTAATGAAATCAGAAGCCTAATGAAATAAAATTCTCCTCAAATAAATGACTACAACACATTTCATTATTTTATTTCACTACCTGCCATTTACATAATGGGAGGAGACAGAAAGTAAATGATTTGTAAATATAAAAACAACTGAAATGGCTAATTAAGGACAGGTCTCAGGAAGAATAAAATGCATATTCAAAGGAGATTGGGTGGTGCAAAATCAGTGAAAGAATCAAGTTGAAGAGTGAGATTATGCTCAAACTACCACCAATTCCCTGACTATACTGTTTTTTGCCTAGAATTTGCTTTGTTTTATAAGAATGAGAGGGCAAGAGTGAGAAAAGAAAAAACAGGCAAAAAAGACTGGAATCCTAAGTCCAGTTGTATCTCCACCACTACGTACGTGCTCATTGTGCAGGTGATTACAAGTCTGTAGGACTCCATTTCCTTATATACATTTTTTAAAAAAGGAATTAAACTAATTCACGCATAGGGTTTCTGCTAACTCAGACATTTGATGTTTTTAGGAATCAAGTACTACACTGCTATAAAACCTCCAAGAATATTCTGTTACAATTCCACTTAAAAAGAAAAATTAATTAAGGAGAGAAACAGCACCAAAACAAATAAAGAAATGATCAAAGTAAAACAATCCTTCTACAGATGTGCATTATTAAAGGCAGATACTACTGAGCTAATTAGGAACAGAAATGATTCTTTGTATGAGTGAAAACTCCCTCTGTTTTTATTAACCTTAAAAAATTATTTAAGAATGGATACTTACATTGATGGATTCAATTTGTCCAAACTCTTCAAACAGATTGGTTAAATCTTGCTGTGTTGCCTTCTTGTCCACCTGACCAACCCAGAGAGTTGTACTACATACTGCCAAGACATAAGAGACAAATGACCTAAATTACATGTACACAGTTATTTCTTTCAAAAATAGCTGAGGAAAAAGCAATACTACCAATAGATTAAATTTAAGACAGTATATTAAAAATACTTGTTAATGGGCACTTGTATCTGTTATGTTTAAAATCAACCAAAATCCTAGGTGTTCACTCACATCTCTGCCAAGTAAACCACTTGCATGTCACCTGCCCTCAAGCTTAGCTATACACTTGAACCACTTGTGGATGCCAGGGACCTATTCTAAGAGATGATGAGTGGCACGCAGTATAAAATAGCGGTCCCCAACCTTTTTGGCACCAGGGACCTGTTTGAAAGAAGACAAACTGTCCACTTACCGGGGGAGGGGACGGTTTCAGGATAATTCAAGCGCATTACGTTTATTGTGCAGTCAAACCTCTCTGCTAATGGTAATCTGTATTTGTAGCTGCTCCCCAGTGCTTGCCTCAGCTCCACCTCAGATCATCGGGCCTTAGATTCTCACATGGAGCGTGCAACCTAGATCCCTCGCACACACAGTTTACAGGAGGGTTCATGCTCCTATGAGACGCTAATGCCCCTGCCGATTTGACAGAAGGTGGAGCTTATGAGGTGATGCCAGTGATGGGGAGAGGCTATAAATACAGATGCAGCTTCACTTGGTCGCTCCCTGCTGCATGGCCTGGTTCCTAACAAGCCACAGACCAGTATTGGTCCATGGCCTGGGGGGGGCTGGGGACTGCAGGTATAAAAAAAAGACTGGCAACTGGGAGCTGTAAAATTCCCTAGGTGATTCCAATGTGCAAAAAAATTTCAAAACCACCTCTCACTGCAATCTATCTGTGAACCTTTTAAGTGTCTTTCTGTGCTAGAATGATTAAGTGTGCAATGACATTATATCTAAAAAAAAAAATGTGCATACCTTAATTTAAAAATACTTCATTTCTAAAAAATGCCGACACAGAGACAAAAAGTGAGCAAATGCTATTGGAAAAATGGCACCAACAAACTTACTTAAAGCAGGGTGGCCCCTAACCTTCAATTTGTTAAAAAATAAAAAACAACAAAAAACCCCACAGTATCTGCAGCACATGATAAAGGAAAGCACAATAAAATGAGGTATACCTGTGTTTGCTTGTGTGCTTTTTGAATTTTCTCTTTTTTACTGTGTGTTTTACCCATGAAAATATAAGACAAATAAAAAATCAAGTCCATGGTTCATAACTATGTAAATACTGACAGCAATAACATGACAAGTTAGGTAAAGAACTAAATGAAAGAGATTCCACATAAAAGCCCTACCCTAATATTGGTGAATAAATTGATAATTCAGAATGTCCTAATGGTAATCAAGTGAGAAAGCACAGTACAGTTTTGTGGTCAGAACTTTGACATTGTTTAACGGCCAGCACTAAAATGTTTAAATTTAAGTCTCTCACTCTAAGGTGAAACAGAAATTTCCAGAGCTAGGAATACCAATTTTATTAAATTAATACTAGTTCTCATAAGCTGATAAGATTCAGACAGGACAGCCAAGGCCTACACAAATTACCAAAACTTAGTAAGAAGATGGCTGTCGCCTTTGATTAAAGGCCTGGGTTTCCAAGATGCTCTAACAGTAGAAATTACACCAGTTATTTACCTATCTCTCTGGCAGAAGAAATTTATTTGGAGACCTACAGAAATTAGATAACATGATCAATGTTTAGCTCTTCCTAAGGAATGACAATTTGTTCCATTTTATGGACTCCTTTGCCTGTCTGTAATCTCTTAGTTCACCTTAGAAGTCATAATCCACTAACAATCCTCTAGGCAGAATACGACACTAACATTGCTATACTTAACATTCCTACCAAGTGAACCTTCCCCTAGCCTGCTCCTAAAACAAACACCACCACTACCAAAGTTGCTCTAATCATACATATTAACTTGTAAAGGTGGAAAAAGTTTGTAAACATAGGTATTTCTCCCCTAGTACTAACCCATAAATTTATAATTTGCTTTAAAAAATATAGCAGCGTATATGCTTTGGGTAATAATTACTCCTGCAAACCTGGTGGTCATAATTGGTTAGGACACTATGAATAGAAGTCACTGTGTCCATGTTATAGGCCAGATTGCTTTATGTATCATCAGTCAAGACACATTTTCTTTTTCTTTCAAGACAGGAATCTTGCTATGTAGCCCAGGCTGGAGTGGAGTGTGTGATCGTACATCATACAACCTCAAACCCCTGGGCTCCAGCGATCCTCCTGCCTCAGCCTCCGTATTAGCTAGGACTATCTGGTGCATGCCAACATGCCCCAGTAATTTTTCAGTTTTTTTTGAGACATGAGGGTCTCACTATGTTGTTCAGGCTGATCTTGAACTCCTGGCCTCAAGTGATCCTCTCTCCTCACCCTCTCAAAGTGGTAAGATTACAGGCATGAGCCACCATGCCTGGCCAAGACATATTTTCTAACTTGCATTAAAAACAGAAAAATAAAATCAACTCTCAATAACCTTATCTGAGTAGAATCTACTTTCTTTTTCTTCTCTTCTCTAGTACGTTATAAAAATTAAGGACAAAATTACTCATTTACCAAACCACTTTTCAACTTCTTAGTCTGAAAATAAGATTTGGCCGAGAGACTTTGTAGCAGATAACGACTTTAAAAATATTTATTGAAATCAAAACTTTGTAAAAACGTGTTACTTACCACTTAATGTTTTAGATCTAATTGGAGGTAATCCTTTTTTTTGTCGTTCTTTCTCCCTTTCTCTGGCTCTCCTTTCACTTGAGTATGAACGTGATGATTTCCTCTTTCTTTCTCTTGAGCGGGAGCGTGATCGCTTTCTATGTTTACGCTTTCGAGAACCTGACCGTGATCTAGACCTTCGTTTCCTTGGTGATCTACAAAAAAAATTTCATTTTACTTCTAACAAAGTTATCCTTGTATTAAATTTATCACTTCTAAGTGAGGGTGAAGAAAAAGTTTACCTTATATTAATATTTAGGTACCTTTTAAAAGATTTTATAGCATAATCAAGTATCAAACAGGCCTTTTACTGAATTTCTGTACTGCTTCAGTCTACATTAGTCATAAATGTTTGTTTGTAGTGATTCTGAGTTTGGGTGATTATTCATAATCGAGGAAGAAGGGGAGAAGGAGATAATGGAAAGGGCCTCACTTTCAATTTTAAGTGATGAAGATGTTACATTTTTCCAACAGAGCATTAAGCTACTATATAATTCGGCTTAGCAGTTTTCAACTTCTAAAATTTCATGGTGCCTAACTTTATAATAGAAGATGATACTGAAATGTTCTTTTTTTCCTGCCAAACATATATATGCCACTGAGCTCTCCTCAAAATGGTTAATAAGGTGTTGCGAAGACGAATAATGAAGCTTTCAGCACTATATTATAATCGTTTCAGTAAAATAATTCATTGACATGAGGTAAGTTCAGAGAAAGTTGAACTGACAGACTCTCATTTGCAGAGATAAACATACAGGACTTTGCTAACAAGAACACGAAATGTCTGAAAATGTCATCAAGGATAATGTCTTTCTTCCAGCATTTATTGTTCAGATTTTCAAGGCCATTCACATGTGAAAAAAAATAGGGTATAAAAATGTTAAAAGACTGATTGATGACTTTAGGTTCACGAAGAAAACCATTTATAAGACATGTTTTACAATGGCTTGGTATTATAGTTAACATTTATAAAAACAATTTTTCGAGTTTTATTTTCATGACTATTTTTGTTATCATTATGAGAAGAAATGGAATACAAGAAATATATTTTGATTTAAGTGTTGATCAGAGGCAATAATATACTAAACCTGCCAGTGTCACAAAATTATCTAAAATCAAGTAAAATCCAAAATCCTAGTCTCATGACATGGCTGCCACTTTACATATCCTACTCAAATGACTACAGATAGATCCAATTAAAAACAGAACAAAGGTTATCATCTGTTTTAGAAATTCTGAATTATTTTTTCTATGAGACTGTAAAAAAAAGATGTCAGTCCAAGAAAAATATTTCTTTTAATCTTGGTGCAATGAAATAAAGCCAACATTTTAAAAGTTCACACACAGCTATAGTTAAACGTTATTGCAGAACCTTGAACGAGATCGTGAATGTGTTCTTGATCTTGAGCGAACAGCCACTTTTTTAGTTTCTTGTTCAAAGATCTCCTCTTCCACTGCATCTTGCCCTTCATCTATATCCATATCCTTGAAAGTCAAAAGAACAGCAAAAAAAAAAAGGTTGAGATTCAGTTACATATTGACAATTTCGCCTTTAAAAATAGTCACAATATTTGCATTCATGCCTAATTTATAAGTAAAACAGAAGTAGATCTTAAGTGTGGGGAAATATACATCCAGGACATTACCATTATACAGTATTTTACACACTGTTTTCTTTAACTAATTTTAGACATTTATGACCCAGAAAAGCATTCACTTTTACCTGTTGCTGAATGTCTATGGAATCATCCAAGTTGACCTCAGGTTCAAGAAAATGCTGTTGACTGCTCCCTTGTGATGGTGAAGCTGAATGCTCTGACCCAAATGTTCCTTCTTGACTATCCTGAGGAGTGGCCTATTGAGAACATTACAAGCACACAAACATTGGGAGATAACTTTATTCTGAATGAAAATTTAAACACAGCAAGCATCACAATTACACGTTTAAAAAGGAGCCCAATACATAAAGAAATTTCATGTTAAATCACTTATGAAGTAATCAATCTAAAGTTTTACTATATAAATCCAAGTTTACCTAAATGCAGGAAACAACTCCATAAAAAGTGGGGACTATAATATTAGAATAGTATGATCACCTAGGTCTTCAAAAAAATTTAATTGTGGAAAACATAAACTATAGAGGATTCATAAAGAGATTATATCATGAATGTATAATAATGGTATTAAGTTAAAAGTATCTATAATTACATTGACAATTAGCACTAATAAAGATGTTACAAATGAAAAGTACAATAAACTATTTTATATAAAAAAATTATAGTCACATATTACATGTATAAAAAGGCAAAACAAAGCTCAAATGCCAGTATCAAAATCATTGGTCTAGCAAAACCATTAACGATTTGGATGTTCCTTAATATCCTTCAAGAGAAATTCACAAAATAATAATAGGAAGTACTTGAAGATATGTAAAATATTTCAAAAATTCTAATAAAAGTTAGGCAATGAAGCCTAATTATAGGAACATTAAAATTTGAACACACCCTCCCCAAAAGAGAATTATAGTAACTTGATATAGTTACAATGCTTACTTCATGCTGATCAGTATGAACCTGATTAGCAATTATATATACCCTCGGTATCTGTGGGGTATTGCTTCTAGGACACCCGCAAGGATATCAAAATCCAGATGCTCAAGTCCCTTATATAAAATGGCACAGTATTTGCACATAACCTATGCACATCCTCCCATATACCGTAAATCATCTCTAGGTTACTTAAAACAGCTAATAAGATGCCTACACATCACTTCATCCATGTGGATTAGTACAGAGTGCTGACTGTACTACAGTTGTAACTGAAAAATGAGAAAACATTATTATGAAAAAAAATGACTTGGTAGATAAAATCTCCTAAAACATGATCTTGCAGGTGAGTAGTAATCCTAGCACTCTGGGAGGCCAAGGCAGAAGGATTACTTGAGGTCAGGAGTTCGAGACCAGCATGAGCAAGAGCAAGACCCATCTCTACAAAAAATAGAAAAATTAGCTGGGCGTGGAGGCATGTGCCTATAGTCCCAGGTACTTGGGAGGCTGAGACAGGAGGATCACTTGAGCCTAAGAGTGTGAGGTTGCAGTGAGCTATGACGACGCCACTGCACTCTACCTAGGACGACAGAGTGAGACTGTCTCAAAAAAAAAAAATGAAGGTGCTAGCAACGATCAGCAGATGTGTAAAAGAAAAAAAGCAACATGACAGAGCTAGGCAAAGATACACAAAAAGTAAGCAGGGTGGCGGGAATAACTCAGAAAACAGAAGAGAACTTAAAAGTAATTAGTCTCGAAACCATTTTATACAGTACATAAAAAATGCTTTGAAAAAGAAACAGTACAAGAAAAATATTAGAGGTACCGTCTTTGTAGTTTGCTTTTTTAGCTTTCCTTGCACATGGTTGAATATTCAGATTTTTTTATTTTTTGCCAATAATGGCAAAGAGAAGAAAACTGACAGAAGAATATATTTCACAATGATTAGACAAAGCAGAAGATGAATGCAAAGAAACAGCAGCATTCCAAACTCTAATGAAAATGGTGAAATTTAACATATAAGCGAAATATCAGACCATGAGTCTTCACATGACCATACCCTTTAGGGCATGTCTTTCTCAAACCCCATAAAACCGGCAAGTAAAAAATATATCTAAAGACAAAAAGTAAAAAAGGAAATATGCTATTCTCATCCAATTAGCCATTCAATAGGAAGGACTTCATCTTACAGTATTTTGCAATAAGAACCTAGAATGTTCCATGTGGCTATAAGAGCACGTGGCATTTAAATTTCATTGACACAAAAATGTTTGCTAAATTTAAATTATATTGAAATTCCTAATAAAACTTTTTCCCTCCATTCCTTTAGTGCTCACTTCTGTAAATTATTTGTCAGATCACTTAAAACTGTAAAAAAAAAAAAAAAAAAAAAGGGTCCACTGGACTTAGGTGGTAAATTACTATTTTTTCTGGTATACATCTCTAGTATACATCCCAGCATACATCATACTCTAATTTCTTCATTGATATCTTCATGCAAAACATCAATAAAAATATTGAAAAAAATAAAAGACAAGGGTAACAGCAGCTAGCAGAGACTTCTTTCAAGGTTGGCATTAACACTCATTATGTGTCACATTTTGCTCAGTTATAAATCCACTTTTCTCTTTTTCTTTCTGTAGAAGTAAGTGACAGGAAAGACTGTCAAAGGCTTTACTGAAATCTGCATATGTTATGCCTACAACAATTTCCTGACTTATGAGTCTAATAACGCTACAACTTTAGTATCCCAAAATGCAATTTATCTGTGTCTATACACAATTACTTATTTATAACAACTTAGGGATAGATATATCACCCATCTTAGATTTCATCATGTTCAGTTTTACTCTTCCAATTACATTCTCTTCCCATTATATTCTAAAAAATTTCTGAAGCAAAATAAGTTACATATTTCTGATATTCCACTGATAGCTCTTCATCACTAATGGGCTGGATCATCTTTAATTTTTTTATTTTTAACATTCTTTTAAAATCCTCCTTTATTAGTCTTAACCATTTTTATCATCAGCATTTCATTCTGAGCTATAGCTCTCCTAACATCTTTTGAATATCCTAATATTACAACTAGCAAAATCATGAACTCCAACTTACTCAAGATACAATAATAGAAATTATTCCTCTTATTACATGATTTCTAGTCCCTTCACAATTCTGGCCATTTTTCTCTAGAAAAGTGCTCTGGGTTTTCAATGGTTTTCTACTTTTATGCAGACTAGACCTCAACACACTTCAGGTGTGGTTAGACCTGCAATGAGTAGGGTGGTACTATCAATCCTATTCCTTCAGCTAAGACACTATGACAACTTTCAGGCAGCCATACTGAGTTTACCGGTAAACAAAAATGCATCATTTTTCTACATATTTCACTCTATTTTAAGTACATTAATGCAACTGGTTTGGTAGAGCCAATTACACAATTTATTAATTTTAATTGTTACCCTGGTTAACATACTTTCCTTTCTAAATCTGCCACAGGTTTTATATTCACTGTCCACCTTAGGCATTACAAAACCATTCTAGCTTCATTCTTCACCACTCTCTTTTCTTCATCAGACTCATTTTTGAACAATGAAGCCTTTGAAACTTCTCCTTTCAAAGAAATCTTATTACTGTATGCTGTGAAATTTTGGAATATCTAGAGTTCTCTTTTGGAGGGAGGTAGGTGAGATTCTTAAGACAGACTTGCTCTCTCTCTAATTTCTAGTAACTTTCACTTCAATAACATGGTGTTAATTACAAGCTTGTCAAAAGTATTACCTCGATTTTACTGCTTATGCTAAACCTTCTGAAATGAAACTATGACTAAGGCAATTCAAAAAGTGTCACATTTACAGCTGAAAAAATCTGTTATTAAATAAACTCTTTCATCACTACTACTTCTTGCCTCTACAGTAGTTCTGCGATTTTGCATTATGTTACTGATGACCTGTTCCTTTTCTTTGAGGGACAACTTGTGTTTTTCTTTAAAAACCATCCAAATGTTCTTCATTGTGTTCTATCTTCAACTTCCTGGATTCTCAGGCAGATATATCTGCTTAACATAAAATACTTACCCTCCTCTGACCACTTCTATCAGAATTATTTCCTCAAAACAAGGTATGACATTCCATTCTCATAATTCTAGGCATGAGTTCCAATACAGAAACTATCATGAATATCTGTTTTATATTTGCTAATTGCATTAAAAGGTCAAGTTCAAACCCTAGCAGTATCTAAGTTTGTTACTCCTTCCATCTAAAGTAATTGTTCCCTACTCTATACTCCCATGGTCCTTCACTTGTGTACCCCTTATTATAGAACTAAACAATTCTGCAGTGTGTTCATACAGATGTATGTGTTCCATTAAAGAAAAGGTTACCTGAAGCCAGAACCTCAATTAACCTCTTTTCCACTCATCATTGTATGTATCATTTGCATTGCTCTTACTTAAAAAATATCTGTGGTATTATGTTAAATTCGTTAATGACAATTTTTTTTAAATCTAAGGCAGAAGTATGTGGGGGTGAGGGGAGGTCCTAACACTCTTATGCTAAACAGTTCACATTTACAAGTATTTCTCATACAGAGCAGAAATAGACTTTATAATGGATTTAATCCTACCTCTACAACTTGACACATTTTATCCATTCTAAGGTACAATATTTTGTCACACTTAATCATCTCTGAAATTTATAAGATTCTTACAACTAAAAGGGATGTTGTACTTTAGTTAGAAGTATTTTAAATTGCTTAGCTTTACATAAAATAACAGCATGTCTTAAGACAGATCACATACATTAGCTGTATACTTCTGCATTAGATATTAAATCTCACCAAGCTTCAACTGCCTCTAGAGTAAAATCGAGTCATAATGCCTATCTCATGAGGATTAAATGTAATCACACCTATTATATGCCTGATAAAGTTCCTATCATATGATAAGAGCAATTAAATTTTTAAAATTAAAGATCACAATCTATTTTGTCATCATCCCGTTATCACCAATAACATAACCATCATTACCTTGCTTGATAGGGAACAGAGTGGAGAGAAAAACACATGAAGCTCTAAGGTAGTTGTAAAACGCTACCTCTGTCTCCTGTTCTCTACTTACAGTATACGGAAATTGATTTCTACACTGCGGATTCTTAAGTTGCCAGACTCATTTTGATTAGAGAAAAAACCATAAAGGTCCTGAAAAGACTGATCTTACTAGTAATAAATAGTTGTAGAAATATCACCACATTTATACTTTAGATAGAAATAAAGTGGTTGGTAAAAGCTAAACAGGTAAGAAAATGCTCATCTGTTAAGAACAAAGGAAAAAATAAATCACTCTACAGAAATGCCATTTATAGAGTATAGACGGCAATAACTCTAACGACCACAAGATGGGGTTATAAACCTTTTGAGGCTGTTGTTCCAGGAGCTGCTGTCTGAGATGTTCAAGGTTTTGCTGTTGTAGTTGTTCTGCTATCTGATGAAAAATGGAATTGTTCACAGATTCTGAAACATGAGAACTAAAAGAAAAAAAAAGTGGGAATATATTTTAAAACCCACTAAAGATAACATGAAAATAAACTGAGTATTCAAAGAAAAGAAAAAATGCCAATTCAATAAAACATACACTACTACAATGTTTGGTTTTGAAATTTTAAAACCAAAAGTGGAACACTTAACATTAATACATTAAAACAGAAATATATTCTTCAACAGTATTTCAATAGATGGATAACATGTTAGAGATGCTCTGCTGGAGACCTAATATTACTGTCTCATGCTATTAAATACATACAAATTAGTGCTTTTCATTAGCGTATTTTAAGAATAGCTCAGTACAACACATAAAAAGTTTAAAGTATTTAAATATTGTCACTTTAAGTCCTTCTCTAGCTATGAGATAGTGAGAAAAATGGTCTATCACTCTACAGTTATAATCGATCATATACTTTATAAAACTAATATGCTTCCTTTAGAAAAGCATATAAATTAGGTATATTAACAGAAATAGACAGTATTTAGATAAGAGGAAATAATTTAACTATACTCTGGGAAATTCACACCTGGAATACACCTGGAATTCTGGGTGCCACAAGGTAAGACATGAACAAAAAAGAGGGCATCCCAAAATGAGCAAGCAGGATGGTGAGAAGTCTTGAAACAGTTGGAAAAAAGTGTACTTCATCTGGAGCAAATAAACCTAAGGGGAAGAACGATATCTATCTTCAAATACTGAAAAGCTATGTCTCCAAAGATAATGGAATAAATCTGTTTCCTTGCTTCAGAAAGCGAAACTTGGAACAACGTGTAGAAAATAAAGGAAATGGAATTCAGTTCAACAAAAAAACACATAATAATAACAATTACTTAATGTCTTATCTCAGAAGGTGTTAAAATGGATAAATAACCCTATCAGGACTGTTAAGAGATTTTTACATTGTTTAGGACACCTGCATGATCTCATATGGTTCTTCAAATCTAAACTACTAGTTTTTAATTTTGTCAGAGAGAATCACTTTACCAAAATGATATATTTGTATTTAATATATTCTATAATTACATGTTTTTATATATTACCCTCGATATATAAAATAATCACTGTTTGAAACAAGAGTGCCAGACACTTTCGCCATTCATTCTCCCTCTTCCAATGCCTCCACTGCCTGTCTCCCCACAACATCCTCCTCCTGCTGGTCCTTTCACATACCCTCACAGAATCTAAGGTTCTGCAGAATTGTTTAGAAAAAAAAAAATCACTGATTTAAATAAAAGCATACAACCCATTTTAAAAAACAAAATCCCTACAAACCCAATTCTTGCTTCTGATTAGGCTGGTGTGTTCCCAGAATTTGGTAACCTCCTAGAAGTGGCCTTTGGCACTAGAAGTAAGTTTCGTTCCTAGTACCGCAAATATTCTTACAATTGAATTAAATAAATTAAAGCCTAATAGAGACATAGAAAATACGACCACGAGATTTACCAATATTTATCAATTTTTCCTACAAGGAACTTGATATACCCAACTATCTGCAAAGATCTGAGAGTCCAAATAATACAGGGAGGGCAATAAGACAACATCTCCAGCACCTTGCTATCACGTTAGAGCTCAAATACTTGAAATAATAACCCCAGCTTATTCAAAGCGTACTCAGTAGTTCAGACAGCAACATCCCTCCCAATAATTACAAAAATGACCAAAAAAACTATGGCTATAAAGAAAAACATAATTCTTACAGTTGAGAAGTCGGAATTTCCTTTTTTGGCTCTTCACTATGCTCAGAATCTTCCCCAAAATCAAACCTATCCATCAACTTCTGGGGGGAAGGGGAAAGAAAGAGACAAATTAAGAAGTACTTCACACAAATGTAAGTTACAAATGCTACTTTAAATGTCAGTAATGTCCCATTAATTTACCTCTATCATTTAATATATGTTTTATATTATTTTATATTCTACTATTATAGAGTAAAGCATTTTATGAGTGGATCTTTTCTTTTAAAGTACTTTGACATATTACCTCATGTAACAAAACAAACTACGATATATACACAGGATAAACATTAATACTATAATTTTATGGAAGAAAAGACTAAGGATTTAAGTAATTAAGTGGCTTTTCCATGGTTATACAACTTGATAAAACATCTAAGACCATAATCAATAGATCTATTTCTAGTATGGTTCTCATTTTGGAATGTTCCACTATTCTTTTGAACTCTCAATTTAAAGGCTTTTTATGTGGTCTAGCTATTTAGAGTTAGACTAAATTAGACTTGGAATCTACTAGCGTTTAAAAAAGTCTAAGTAATAATCTGGTATTAATAAATCAATATTTATTTTCCTATAAAAACAGTAGTAGTAGAAATAAAAGAATGTGGATACCACTTCCAAGTATTATGATATTCCCATAATTAAGAAGCATACTTAAGATATCATACAATAAATTATACATGAAAGATTTTAAATTTTAAAAACACTATCTTTTATATTTAGGCTTCAACTTATCATATTATAACATAGTGACAAGCTGTGGAGAAGTTTTCCTTTGAACTTCCACATATTGAACAGTTTCAATTTTAGTAGGATAAAATTATAGAACACAGAGTATCACAATTAATAAAATTGTGGCATTCATGAAAGAAATTAGACAAGTTCAGAAAATAATCACTTGCCTAAACAGAGACTACAAGATTTTACTGACCATTTATCGTTAGCCAAAAGAAAATATCTTAAATGTTTCAAGAGGAATTTTAAAATTATTTGATTTCTTCAGAAGTTTGAATGTTTTGTAAAATTCAGAATGTCTTCTACAGTACAGTGGATATTAAAACAGTCTATGACAAAATGTATTTATAGAATTAGAATACACATGGGAGTACATAAAATTTAACAATTCATACAGAACAGATTTGATATTTCATTTCTACCTTGTTAAAAGAGACTCCCTGTTCTAAGGGAGTCAGAGTGTTGGCTGCTGCAGCTGCAGCTGTCAGTTGTGCTGTAAGAGCCTGCAACTGGACCACAAGACCAGCATCCAGGGCCTGCAGAATGGAAGGCTGGGGCTTCTGCTGTTGTAGCTGTAAAGTTTGTATTAACTGCTGGAGCTGGAGAGGAAAAAAAGTTATTACAATACAGGTGTTGGGTTTTATTTATAAGTGTCCATGTAAAACTTTTAGTCAATAAAATTAATCATTCTACACATTCTTAGGCGATCAAGAGAAAAACATGCTGACTCAAAACAATGGTTAAGTTTTTAAAAAAGTTTTTTTGTGCACTAGATATTAACAGTCCTTATTAAGTCTGCATTGCTTTGGGAAAGTCAGTGAACTTTAAACAAAAGAAAGTGGTCATATGAAACGCAGATAAAGAACCCACTTTTTCACTAAACTTCTTATCCCTGCTTCAATTAACTCCTTAAACTCTGTGAAGGAATAAGCACTGAAAACAGCAACATCTTCTGCTATCATTCAAATTTATCATCTCAGAACACATTTTCTGAAAGGTGAAGAACAATTAAATTTGTTTCTTAGAGTCTGATATGAAGGAAATGAGTTATTAATGAATTGTATCATCTAGAGTTGAAAGCAACCTACGTTCCCACTATGCACCCAACCCCTGTCAAAAAAAGATACATAACAGTAAGATCTTTAAGAGATTCCATAGATTTAAAAACCCTACATACATCCCAGAAATAATTAATAATCAGTCAAGTTCTAATACTAAATTAAATCCAAAATTTATCAGTTTAGAAGAGAAAAATAAAAACAGCACAGCTACTGATAACCAAAACATCTGTACTTGTTAAGTAAAGTTCAACTTCCAGTAGAAGGCACAGACACCATGCAAGACAGTAAAAAAAAAAAAAAAAAAATTTGTGTCTACCTAAAATAGAAACATTAGGAAACAAACTAGAGTCATCTAACTATCAACTAAACATTTTCCACAAAACTACTAATATGACAGCAAAGAAAACATAAAACTGTATGTTGGTTAAGTTACTGAACTCAGGAAGCTCCAGAACGCTTAAGACCATGAATAAATACAAGACAACATGAATCCTCTAAATCACTGTGAGGAAGGAAGGAAGGAAAGGAGGGAGGGAGGGAGAGAGGAAGCAAGGAAGGCAGGGAGAACAAGGAAGGCAGGGAGGACGAGGATGGGAGGGACGGAAAGAAATGCTGTATTTCTCCTTTATACATTTAACTGCTCCTTTTGACTTCTGCATTGTTTTCCACTGTCTCAAAAATGTAGAACAGATTCGATCTAAGACTATACATTGAATTGATTTCTATATTTTTAAAAGTCTAGAATGGTCTCATGTTTTTGAGACCATCTTTTCAGAGAGTACACAACCCTACTATTTTTTACAGTCATTACTTCCTTTCCAAAATCATTATTACCAAAAAAAAGATATTCCCTGTCTCTAGACTTGTCTCTTCTCCAATTCACTTAAAGTACTGTTCAGATCATGACTTCAACATAAAAATCTCTGGCAATTCTCCATTGCTCAGCAAATGAACCCTGGATCTCTCAGCCCAACATTTACAGCATTCACAACCAAGGTCTCACTTAAGTCTGCTATTTCAACTTTGTTATTAATAACTTACACTGATTATCTTTTCCTCCACATAACTCAACTCCAGAACATCTTTTGTATCTCCAACACTGCTATGCTTCCGTACATCATTCATTCATTCCACAAAAATATATTCCACTATATAACACCTACTGAAACCTAGACACTAGAAATACAGCAGTGAAGAAAACAGACAAAAATCCTTGTCCTTCTACAGCATCTATTCCAGAAGGAAGAGATAGAGGAAAAACAACTAAGCAAATTTTATAACGTAATAGAAGGTAGTTAAGTGCTAAGGAAGGAAATGAGGCAGGTGAGAAAGGAAGGGAGTATACAGAGGATAAAAGATAGAGTATACAATTTTAAATAGCAGTCACTGAAGGCAGTATTAAGGTGATATTTAAACAAAGACTTATAGGAGGTTGAAACCACATGAATATGTAGGAAAAGTGGGTTTTCAGTATGGAAAACATCAAGTGCAAAGATTTCGGGCAGGATTATAAATAGTATATGTAAGGAACAGCAAAAAGGCCAGTGGGGCTACAGTGGACAAGTCCCGGGGGGAAAGAGTTGAGGAAGTGAAGCAAATGATAATATAAACTGAGCAGGGTGGGGGGCAACATGAGCAAAGAAAATACTTATCATTAGTTTAGAAAAAAATCTTTGATCAGTGATAGAACATGTTGGGAAGGGAACAAAAGATCAAACTGAGAGCATACAAGACCTAGTGAAGTGACTGTTAGGACTTGGGCTTTCACTGCATGAGAAAGGGAGCCACGGAAGGAATTTGAGCAGAGGAGTTACATGAGTGATTACGTATTAAAAGGGTCACTCTGCCTGGGGCAGTACTAACAGACTGTACTGGAACAACGGTGGAAGTCCCATTAAGAGGCTACTGCAATAAAAGATGAAAGCTGGGCATGGTGGCTCACGCCTTTAATTCCAGCACTTTGGGAAAGCCGAGGTGGGAGGATCACCTGAGGCCAGGAGTTTGAGGTTGCAGGGAGCTATGATCACGCCCACTGAACTCCAGCCTGGAAGAGAGAGAGAGACCCTATCTCTAAAAAACTAAAAAACAAAGAAACATGTGAGAAACGATGGTGGCTCAATCCTAGGAACTAGTGATAAAGGTGATGAGCAGTGGTTAGATTAAGAACATATTCTGAAGGTAGAGGATTTCTCAGGAGATTGGATGTGAAGAATGAAACAAAGAAAGAAATCAAGGATGACTCTAAGCTTTTGAGTCTGAGCAACTAGAAAAATGGCATTTCCATTAAATGAGATGAAGATGCAGGTTTTGTTTGAAAGATTAAGAATTCATCTTTTACTCTCAATAGTTTTCTGTCTACATAGCTTATGCTTAGCATGTCTTTCTTACCTATCCTTTAAAAAAATTAAATATCATCTGTACAACAGAATTTTCCCTGAACCAATTAGTCAAGCCAAAGAATTATCTTTACTTCTGAGTTTTCAAAGCCCTTTTATTACTCCCATGACTTTTTTCTTTTTTTAAGAGATAGGGTCTTACTCTGTTGCCCAGGCTGGAGTGCAGTGGCTCAATCATAGCTCACTGCAGCCTTGAACTCCTGGACTTGAGTGATCCTCCTAGCTCAACCTCCCAAGAAGCTAGGACTTACAGATGCATGCGCTTGCCATGCCCAGCTGATTTTTAAATTTTTTGTAAAGACAATCTACGTTGCCCAGGCTGGTCTCAAACTCCTGGCCTCAAGCAATCCTCTCACCTCGGCCTTCCAAAGTGCTGGGATTACAAGGCATGAGCCACCACGCCTGGCCCTCCCATGATTCTTATTAATTTTTAATTTAGATTACATTTATGCATTCCGATAAACATTGCCTATTGAACTCTAGGTTTCCAGAGGCCAGAGGATATTTTTTCTTTATCTTGTATAGCCCAGCAAAAAGTATAGTGTCTCAAAAATTGCAAGTCACAGTAAATGCTTGTTGGAGGTTCAATGAAAAACAAGTACCAATGAAGTGACACAATACCACTGGACTTCAGAGACCAAACGAGCACTAAAATAGTTTAATTTGATTTGAATAGTGAAGAAAGGGTGAGACATAAAGCAAGTGGAAAAGCAGATAATAAAAGTAAAAGGGAGAACAACATGAACAAAGAAAATACAAGAAAATACTTACATTAATTTAGAGAAATCTATGAATCTGTGTAATGTAAACAATAAAAAAAAGTTGAAAAAAAATAACAGGTTACGCTGAAAATAACTTTAAATGCCATAAAGTTGGATTTTATTCTATGTATAACACGCAATTACTGCATGCTTCTGAGTATGTAAGACACATACGACCATTTTTAAAGATTAATCTTTCAGAGAAATAAAATGATGGGTCAAAAAGGGAAAAGACGCAAAGAGACCAAAGGCTATTTATATTATAACATCAATAGTCCAAAAATGAAGGTGAAGGAGGACTAGGGTAGTAACAGAAAGAGATAAAAAGAAAGCAAAAACTCTAGTAAAAACATAAATCTGGCCGGGCGCGGTGGCTCACGCCTGTAATCCTAGCTCTCTGGGAGGCCGAGGCGGGCGGATCGTTTGAGCTCAGGAGTTCGAAACCAGCCTGAGCAAGAGCGA
Organism: Propithecus coquereli; assembly: GCF_000956105.1. Classification (NCBI taxonomy): domain Eukaryota; kingdom Metazoa; phylum Chordata; class Mammalia; order Primates; family Indriidae; genus Propithecus; species Propithecus coquereli. The sequence goes on along the minus strand of NW_012148063.1, from coordinate 3,533,500 downwards.
GACCCCGTCTCTACTAAAATTAAAAAGAAATTAATTGGACAACTAAAAATATACAGAAAAAATTAGCCGGGCATGGTGGTGCATGCCTGTAGTCCCAGCTACTCGGGAGGCTGAGGCAGGAGGATCGCTTGAGCCCAGGAGTTTGAGGTTGCTGTGAGCTAGGATGACGCCACGGCTCTCTAGCCCGGGCAACATAGTGAGACTCTGTCTCAAAAAAAAAAAAACCATAAATCTAAAAAGCAAAAACACAACATAGATCATCAGATGTGCATGCCAAAGTTAAATTTTTAAAAAATTGTGTGCAATTATGAAAAGTAACAAAATCGATGGTTTTTAATTGTAAATATCTTTATTAAAGCCTATTTGGGAAATGCAGAATAAGTGGATAAAAATAACAAAGAAAGAATGTGAAGACGTTATCAAAAAATAATCTCACAAAACACACCAAGCCCTGGAGGTTTTTTGATTAAGTTCATCCAAAATATCCAGGTACAGAAAGTAAGTAGTCAAGCTGTACTATACAGAACATAAAAAAGGAAAACATTTCTGAATTGATCTCACGAAGCCAGAAATAACCCTAATTTAAAAACTGAGAATAGTGATAAAAACTAGAGACTCATCTCACATCAGAGGGTTGCAAAATAGTGACAAATAGAAAACTATAATAGTTGCAAAAGAATTTACATTTCACAACTCTTTTCGAAAAACAAAAATTATAGAATATTTAAATGCACTGCCTCAGAAAAGTTCAATTGTGTTTATATGTGTATAGAATTGCAATGGTGAATCACTATGAGAAAGTCTAATAACCTAATTCTTTATATCCACTGGTTAAAGAAGAAAACCTGTATTATTATCTTTACTGATAAAATTTTAAATCAAAACCCAATAAAAACACTATCATCTAAGAAAAGCAGAATATACCCGTAATAAAGAGCACGTATCTCAAAACAAAACCAACTTGATACTGGGAAACAAAAGATGCATTTCTCTTTGAGTCTGGAAAGAAGATAAGAATGAATGTGTGCTATACTACTTCTGTTAAAATCTCTTCTGGAACTTAGAGCTGGTACAATAAAATAAGAAAAATATATACATTGTTAAGTACTTAAATTGAGGATAAAGAATTACCATTAGTTGCAAATAATATAATTTAACTGAAAAATAAAAAAATCAATTGAAAACTAACAGCAATCAGGCAGGCGCTGACTATAAAAATCAAATCTATTGAAATGTATTCACAGAAATAAATCTAAGAAATGTGAGGAAACTACATTTAAAAAGGTACAAAGCTAACCTAAGAGACATAAAAGATTTGAACAATAAATGTGTAAGTACAATGGAATAACCTGACACTGTGAAGACACCAATCTTTCCCATTCCTCAAATAGATCCACACATGTGGTGCTGATTCCCCTATTCTCCTTAAGTTCCAGCCACAGAAACCTTCCTTCTATTCCTACAATACACCACACTACTTAACCACCTCAGGACCTCTACACTTAAAATTCTCTCTGCTTCCTATTCTCCTACCCTGCCATGACTAGTTCCACTTCAAGTCTCAATTCAAACGTCACTTCCTCAAAGACACCTTCTCTTGGCTACCCTCTCTGATTCTGACCCCGACCCCCAAACCTAGTCACTCTATAGATTTATCCTTTCTAAAGTCATATGTCACTATCTACAATAATTTTGTCCTATATTTTTATTGTCTGTTTCCCCTAAGATAGGAAGAAGTCTTCTCCAAGATAGGAGACCAGGCTGTCTTGTTACTGGGGTGCAATAGCACCTAATAAAGTCTGGCACGAATTAGGTGCTAAATCAATATTTTGGTATAGAATGAATTTTTATAAAACAATCTTTGATCACAATGGAAGTGTTCACAATGCATTATTAAATGACAAAAACAAGTTACAGAAGAGTATATATAGTGATGCCATTTTTATAAAACTAAAAAAAAAAAGTACTCTCTAGGTGGTATGCTATGAAACAATACATTAGGAAAATAATGAATTTTAAATCAATCTCGACATAATAGAAAAATTGCTCACCTGTTGGCCTTGAGGACTTTGTAAGATCTGAGCCACTGCTGCAAGTGTATCTGTATTTGTTATCTGAGATACCCATGGATCAGGTAAGCCTTGGACCACATTGGCTGGAGTAACAGGTGTCACTGGAGTTCCTTTTAAAAAGGACATCACACACCAGAAATAAATATTTAAGTAAATAAAATAATTGCTAGTCATTGGGCACAGATTATATGATCATTTTCCCTCTTTCTTTATAGCTATGATGAATCATTAAACAGAGCCCTAAACTTAGCCAACAAGGCCCCTGAAATCTATGATTTTCTGTAAAGCTTTTGTGAGTTATATAAATACTGCCATAAACTGTACCAATGAACAGCTTAAAGGATTCAAGACACTCCAAGCATTAGAATTTAAGAATGCTTCAGTAGAGTGTTTAGTCTGTAAAAATATAACTGACCTGTAAGATGACAGCAATATGTCCATCAGGATTTTTAGAAAGATCATGAATCACCTACTTTCCTATCTTATCCAATGTCATACTGATGAATCTTTTTGAAACATGAGATCATACTCTGAATTTCAAGCTCAATTTCAGTTAGAAATTAATCAATGATATACAAATAGCGGAATGTTGATATAGGCAGTTGAGCAAGTACCAATAATACTTATTTAAATAGAGTTGGGATACGCCCTTATAATTTTTT
>NW_012148063.1:3525024-3530716 GCF_000956105.1 Propithecus coquereli | reverse complement strand
GGATGCCTGAAACTATGGTTAGTACTGAACCCTATATATGCTATGTTTTTTTCTGTATGTGTATACATACCTATGATAAAGTCTAATTTGTAAATTAGGCACAGTAAGAGATTAACAACAGTAATAATGAAATAGGAAAATTATATATATTGTAAAAAAAAGTATGTGAATGTAGTGTCTTTCTCCCTCTCTGTCTCTCAAATGCTGTACTGCAGTCATCTTTTTTCAGTTGATCACAGGTAACTGAAATCGTGGAAAGCTACACTGTGGATATGGGGGGGACTACTGTACTTTAAAATACAGTACATATCATATAAAATATATGCCAAAATATACTAAATATATACCAAAATGTTAACAAATTTAATTCTTGAGACTATGACAAAAATTTTAAATGTCATCTAAATGCCTCAAAAAAACATGATTTTGAGATTTTGGTTTATTAAATAATTCTCTCAGGGTTCCTTATAAATGTTAAGTTCCCCTAATATTCTATAAATATTAAGTTGATTTATATGCAAGTTTAAACAGATAGTATAAATCAGGAAAAACCTGACACACCAGTTTTTGTAGGTTCATTATATTTATGTCTCTCAGGATTAAAAAAAAAATCAGCTTTCTAAATTTTAGGAAGAATTACATATAAATATAAAATCTGATTTTATTTTTCTCTTCGAGTTACATTTTCTTCATTTATCTAATGCTGGACAAATTCTACACTGTCAAATAATTTATTATATGAAAAATCATCTGCAAAGTATGAGTAGAATATTTAGACAATAAATCTACATTAAAGCATGAACATACCTGGAGTATTGCTCATAGCAGCAGTAGTACTGGCCAAAACAGGTGTGACAACTGGAGGAGGAATCCCTGCTGCCATATCCAAAAGAGGCTGAATAATCTCGCTCTTAAATACATTATTCTTCTGCCACAAGTTTAATACTCTCACTATTTTACTCTAGAGGGAAAAAAGAAAAACATCATCTTATTTTTTGCTTTCAAAACCTTAGCAAAGCCATCTTCATAGAGGCTATTAAGGAACTGGATGGAAAAGAGGAATTAAAACACTTCCATGCTACTTTCTACCCTGAAATTCTGTTTTCTATCATTTTGCATTTGCTAGCCATAACTCTCTTAGGAAAAAAATGTTAATTCTGATATACAAGATAAATGAAAGCTACATTTACTTGAAGACAAAGATGACAACTAGGCTTCCTCTTCTATGTCAATTCTAATGAGATGGATGGCATCATTGGCTGGAGAACTATCTTAAGGATTCTGAAGCAGAGTTGAGAATTCATCTCAGTACTACTAGAGTTGTATTTCCAGTTGATTTTAACTTTGTCTCATACAACGTCTACCTTTTGAACAAATAAGTAATTTCACGACAAAGTCTTTATCTAATGTGACTTTTAAAATTTTCATTTTACCAAACTACTTAAGGGGAGAGCATTTCCTCATATAAGAATTTAACCAAATTACTTCCTTTCTAAGCATATTGCCAGAAATTCTAATTCCCTACTGGTACTATAAACCAGAGACAGACAAACTTCTCTACAAATAGAATCTGAAGCATATCCATCTCTCTTCTCTCTTCATTGTGTCTTTTCCTTATTGTTTACTACTCCCTCTCTGCTGTTGTAGAATGTCAGTGCCATACTGGTATTACTTAATCTGGCTCTCAGAATGATAAATAATGCTCTACATTATTTCATTTCTCACAATAATGAGTCCTCTACCACTCTGTGAAGAAAAAAAACATTTAAAAACCTGCTTTCTACTGGCAAGTAGACTTGGCATCACTGAACCATCTCAGTGATTTTCCTTCAGCTGCAGCATTGCATTCAATTTAATCTACCCAATAAAGAGTCTCAACATTGCTCACCCCAAACCCCACTCCAATCCCTTTACTACCAAATATATCAACTTTCTGTTTTAGTCTCACCCTTTCTGGATTATTTAAATATTCGGAATACTCTGTATTTTTGATAAATTTCCAGTCAGTCATGTAATATTTATGGTAGCTGCTATAAAATTCAAGAAATATACACTATCTAGATAACCTTTCTGATTACCTTGGTCTCAGGCTGTGTCAATAAATTAAAAATAAATAAACCTTAGTGTCCCCATTTATAAAATAAGACTATATATGAAGGATTCTCTCCACCTTTTTCTCAATCTCAAATTGTGTCAAACTGTTTAGGCTGGCTAGTATCTTAAATGCCCTAACCACTTGCAAATTTTGATCATCATGGGACAGAAATGTGCCTTATTTACTAGTTATAGCTCTTCTTACAGCAACACTATGAAGCACTGCTATTTAATTACTTATACTCTAATCCTGGTCCAAAACAGATTTCATACGAAATTTTATTTAGTTGTGAAATTCTGTTTAATTGCTGCCTGTCTCTTCCATTATAGTCTGTGTATTGTAAACTTAAAAAGACTGAGTATTACTGACTTCTATTTCTTGGGTCATTCTGAAATCTAATAACATAATTAGTAATATTTAGGGAGAACTTCATAAGCAGAAAAATTCCTACCTAAATGTCTCCCTTGGTTGCATTAGAAGTTTTACAGACCCTGAAAGCTTCAGATTTATAGGCAGAAAAATATGCCCAACAAAGAAGAATGTCGATGTTCTACAGTATTTTGGACGAAACATCAACTGGTCCATCTATTATGTCTTGCTTCTTGAAATACAAATGTACTTAAATAACAGTCATAGTATCATGAACTCATATTGTTATTACTAAAAGCAGAATGATTGGATTACATAACTATTTTCTTGATATTGTCACCAATTTGATTCACAACTGTTTAACACAAAAGTTCTGTAAACAAGCACTAAGTACTAGTTACTACAACGGTGATGCTACTTATTTCATTAGGAAAAAAATATTTAAATGACAGAGGCTAAAATTAAATATAAAAAAGAACATTCTGTTAAATGCATATATTTTATAAGGTAAAGTAGCCACTTTCAGAATTAAGATCAGGTTCATCTTTAAATCCCTCATAATATTACACTGACCTATTTTTAAACTATGTTCAAACTACAGTAATGTACAAATTATTTCAATTGAAACATAATAAAATTATACAAAGAATGCTTCATACCTTCTGATTTGACTATTTCTCCTTTCTAAAACATGGGCACTGGCAAAGTGCCTTACATTCTTTTGCTTTATATAAAAATCTTTCAGTTTCCAAGACACTCTTCATGCACTTCAAAATTGGCCACTACCTAACAACTATTTTATTTATATATATATATATCCCCAAATAAATAATACCTCTCATTTATGACTGAGATTACAGTATTAATGTATTCTTTCCTCTTGTGGTTAAAAAAAAGAAGAAAAGCCCTATTCCATAAACCCTATTATAAATGAGATATTATACTATGAAACCTACAAATTCAAGACAGATTTATTCACTGTAATTAATAAAAATCCAAGTCTAAACTAGTGAAATTTCTAAGTCAAAGTGTTTAAAGTTACTTTAAAAAATGCTTATATAAAATTTCAAATTAGCAAGTTATTTCAGGTGGGATTCTAAGGTACCTATTTTGAAAATCAGTTAAGATAGTCACTTAAAATGAGAAGCACTCTTTTTTGCCTGCATAGAATTACCAAAATATCAAAGTAATTAAAAACAAATACTTTTTATCTTAAGAAGTATATCCAAGAATAGTTCACAAAATATACTATAACGAATTTATCTCCACATCTATACATTGTAACAAGATTTTTTGATTCGAGACTACAATATTTATTAAAAACAGTAATTATCTAATCTTGTTATATTTGAGATGAGGTGGAAGGTTTGTGGTGAGCTTTTAACTTTTGTGGTTCTTCCTTAAAGCAACCATTTAGTCTTTATCTATTCTTATCTTTTCTTAATCAACATTGCAACCAATCCTGTTAGAAAAGCACACCTAAATTTCCAAATCAGCACCTAAAATAATAACCTTCTAACATCTCAGGGCACATATCAGGATAAACAACTCTTTTTTATTCCCCTCAGGATCCAAAGCTTTCTTTTTACTTGTTATTATACAATATTCACACATTCAGATCTAATAGATCTAATAGTGTGATGTCTAGCATCAATAAAAATCCTACCATAACAAAATAATTTTGATATATGGTTATTTTCTATTGATTGCTTGGCAAATCCATTTCTCACAGACACTGAAATGTTAAATATTAGTTCAAGTCAAATAATCACAATTCTGAATTGGCTGTGTGTGTGAAGAAATGTTCAGTGTAATTCCAAAAACTTTATTGTAGCAGTTTCTTTAACATCAATTACTTCAACAAATTAAATAGTAGGAAAATCAACTTTATCTTTCTACTCTGTTTAAGAAATTCTGAGAACAAAAAGGAACACGGATATTTTAGTAATTAAACATTCAAATTTGAATTAACTAAAAGTAAATGAAAACATAAAACCATATACAGTTATGCATTGCCAAACAACGGGCATACATTTTGAGAAATGCATCGTGAAGTGACTTTGCTGTCCAGAGAATATCAGAGTATACTTAAACAAACCTAGATAGTATAGCCTACTACATACGATACAGCCTATTGCTCCTACCCTATAAACATGTACATCATGACACTGTACTGAATACTACAGGCAACTGTAACACAAGGGTGTTTGTGTATCTCAACACAAGAAAAGGTACAGTAAAAATACAGTATTATAATCTTAACAGGACCATGGTTGTACGTGTGGTCTGTTGTTGACTGAAACACTATTATGTGGCATGTGACTATATTTAGATAATCTAAAGACTAATTAAAGACAAAGAAGGTAATGTATCTCCTTTAAAAAAAAAAATAGCAGCATACCTTGTCATCCCCAGGGCAACGATATAAATTCTGGAAAGTGCTAATGATGTTATTACTAAATCTGGGCGCAAACACATCCTTTTCTTGACCAAACTGATGTCGGGATTGTCGCACAATGGAGTCAATAACATAAAGTCCAGGTACCTTGTATTCTGGTTTACACTGATGAAAAAAAGAAGAATGAGAAGGGAAGGAAATGTAAAGGTAAAATTCTTGATAGAAAAAAATCATCATAAATCTCACATAAACACAAAAACACTGCCCATGCTGAGGTAATGAATATTCAGACACTGACTATTCCAGGCCGTCAGTCTCTGGAATGGCATTTTAAACAATCTATTTTGACTACTCATTCAGTTCAACTACCAGTCACCTAAATTCTAAAACAGTACTGCATAACTGGCTTCAATGACAAAAAACAAAATGATAAATAAGGTATTGTTGTAACTTAAAAAATTTAATTATTTTAAAAAGCTACATGAAAGGAAGAAGCAAACTCAGCAAAGAGGGGCTCTAGAAAAAGCACTGTCAACATGCCTTAGACTTCATCTGAAACACGTAACAAAAGAGTTTCTATACTAATGAAAGAATACCAAACAGCAAATTATAACATTCTAAATATACCAAGAGCAAATTTTCAATTTTTTTCTCAAATACCACATCTATAAGAGGTAAGACACTACCATTTTAATTCTGGGAATCTATCCTATGAAAACATTTTCAGCTACTCCACTAGCTCAATGTTTCTCAACCATCTTATCAATTACCCATTTTGAGAAATACAAAAGTTCCCTACTTTCTCACCACAGGCTTCGCCAGCCTAGGTA